>NW_003852404.1:12183360-12185543 GCF_000181295.1 Otolemur garnettii | reverse complement strand
ATTGTTGTTTGGCGGGTCCGGGCTGGGGATTCGAACCCGCCACCTTAGGTGTACATGGCTGGCGCCTTAGCCGGTTGAGCTATAGGCGCCATGACTCTAAAACTTAACCTTTAATAGTCTACTGTTGACCAGCAGCCTCACTGATAACACAGTTGATTAACACATTTTTTATGGTATTATATACTGTATTCTTGCAATAAGACTAGGGAAAAGAAATTGTTACTAAGAAAATCATAAAGAAGAGAGAATATAGACATTAAATGGAAGTGGATCATTATAAAGTTCTCCTTCATCCTCTTTTTGTTCACATTAAATAGGCTGAGGAGGAAGAAGAAGAGGAGGGATTTGTCTTGCTGTCTCAAGAGTGGGACGGGAGGAAAGGGTGGTGGAGTTGGGAGAGGCAGTAGAGTGGTGCATCTTTATGGAAATACATCATTATTTCTATCTCATTTTTTCTTTTTAATTTCTTTTTCTTTTTTTGAGACAGAGCCTCAAGCTGTCTGTTGCCCTGGGTAAAGTGTTGTGGCGTCACAGCTCACAACAACCTCCAACTCTTGGGCTTAAGCCATTTTCTTGCCTCAGCCTCCCAAGTAGCTGGGACTACAAGTACCCACCACAATGCCCCACTATTTTTTTGTTGCAGTTGTCATTGTTGTTTAGCAGGCCCGGGCTGGGTGTAGGTGGCCAGCACCCTACAGACTGAGCTACGGGTCCCGCCCTTCTGCTTCTTTTACTCCAGTGGTCTTGGTGCTTCATTCATTTACCTGAAAAGAGCAGGTAACTGCAGCTTCAGAGCTCACTATAAGGCCATATCATGCAATTCAAATTTTCTTGTAATGTCATGCCTTTCTCTGCATCTTGGGAGCACTTTTCAGCATCATTAGTGGCATTTGGTATCGGTCCCATGGTGTTACTTAAGGTTTACAGTATGGCACTAAACACAATGAAAAATACATGAGAACTACAAGAGATCAATTTTTACTATAGTAAGCAAGTTACTGGAGAGACAAACTGCTCACAAGGACATGATCAGTGTCACATGCTGTTTTTAAGGGATACTCGCAACATTCGAGCTCACCACAGAGCAATAAGAGGTAGCTATAGAATAATGCAATAGTACAATATGTACTGTAGTCAGTTTTATGGCGTTATGATTTAATGATGCATCTTCTCATGTGTTTATACTTGAGTGTGAATGGTCCGTAATTGTGTGAGAAAGTTTTGATAAGTTTCAACTTTTTATTAATTGATTTTATGGCAGTAAATGATAAAATATAATTGTATCTATATATATTTTATATATTCATGACATACCTTCTTCTTAAGTGTTTGATATTTCTACGCTTCTCACTTTGTGAGTTTTTTTATTTTACCACACTAAGTATATTTTCTTGTATATTAATTAGATGAAAATTAGTCATATGCATTGAAGTGAGTTTTTTTTTAATTGTTGTAAATCTGCCAACATTTTTTCAGTAAAGTTATTATGATGCTCTTTTTATTTAAGGCAAGCATGAAACAGTTTATTGAGGAAGAGAAAGGTAGATTTACAGAGTGAGAACATTTATAAAGCAGGATACATTCACCATAGATAGCAAACAGGCCTCCATTGCCAGAGCAAATGGGCCTCAGTACAGTTATTAAAAAGAACAAAAAAACAAAGCAAAACAAAAAATCTGTGCATAAGTAACTTGTGACGTTTATGACCTATGTTCTTCAAGGGCCAACTGTACCTATATGAGAGCTGTCTGGAATGTGTCAAGACTTTTAATATGATAAATAGAGACCTACATGGCTAGATACTTTTGAATGTCCCCTGTCATATGTAGGTAAAATTTTCTTTTAGCAATTCAACTGCTGAAATTGCTTTGGAGCTATTTATTGTGACTTATTTTTTTCAGTGTAAATGTTGTCAGTCTTTATAAGTATGTTTATTTTATTAACTCCTAATAGTTATGCTAACAAACACTTTATTTATTATGGGCTGGGAACTCTTCTGAGTGCTCTCCTTGTTAATCTTGGCAATAGTCCTACGGGCCATTTACTATTAGGGTGGCCATATGTGTAGATGAAGAAACTAAAATATAAATAGGCTAACAAGTCACAAGGCTTGTAAGAGGAAGATGTGTGATTCAAATCCTCGCTGCCTGACTTCACATGTAACCGAATCTCTCTTCATTTAG
>NW_003852404.1:12178705-12182710 GCF_000181295.1 Otolemur garnettii | reverse complement strand
TTCTCTTTAAAGATATGTTTGCTATTATACTAAGTTGTAAGACATTTTTCCAATATATCAAGCCCTTGGGGCATCATTTAACTAAACCATGCTTCAGAGTACTAAATAATGCAACTTAGCCTGAAAATTGCAACCTAAGTTCCAAATATCCCTAAATAGCTTCCTGGGACGATCTGAAGTGGTTATAGAACCTGCCTTATTAGAGTATTCATATAAATATTTCAAACCCCCAAATACAATTGATTTATAAGATTTTTTTTAAAGACTCTTCTCTAACTTCTTTGTTATCTGTTTACCAAATTAAGAAAAAGGACTCTTGTTATTTTTCTAACTGTGGTTGCTAATAATTTTATGAACACTGGTGGTTAATTAGGGAAAGAAGTAAGAAATTTGCATTTAATAATAAGAATATAATCATCCATTTCCCTGCTCATCCTCTTGCATCCTGTAAAATTAAAGATAGCCAGCCAGAACCATACACATATTAATATAATTAAAATAATACAACTAAATTGTTCATGATTTACAAGGAAATTTATTAGAGTCTCAAACACAAGAGTTAAAGATAATTAGTTTTCAATAAACAAACTTGCATGTAGATTAAAACATTAGCATTCCCTCCACTGCACTGTTTCAGAAAATACTTCTCTCACACTAGACGCTCTTCCTGCTGTAAAACAGAGGTTTTAAACAAAGAATGCTAATCAGGTTTTACCTGAGCACCAACTCTTTTCAAATAATCAATAATCTTATAATTAAAGATGCTTCTTTCTTGTTCTTTATTTTTTTCTCATGGAGTGTGGGTAGTATTTAACATAATATATTTGAAATGTATAATTATGATGCTTCACCAATTCCAATATTTATAATAGTGAAATGATGTTGCTTGTTTTTTTCAATTGCAAGTGACTCATTTTACGTGCGTATGAATTCTGTTTCCACCTCATCTCTGGTAACTATGTCGCCTATAAAGAAATGTGGATAAACTCAATGTCCTTCTGAGGAAGACAGACTTATCCCTGTCACAGTGAAGGTCATATGGATTCCCAGGTCTGCTGAACAGCTGAAAAGCAGAGATTTTGAAGAGAGATTGCTTTACCCTCCTGTGTAGCATTTTGAAATATTTCTAAGGGAGGATAAAATATGACAGATCCAGGGTGATTTCAGAAAAATGGTGGAGTACTCAGCTTTAAGCTCCTTTCCTTACAATTAAAACATTGAAAAATAGTATCAGAACCAACACTGTCAGGTATCTCAAAAATAGTCAAAGATTTACAGCAACCAAGTGAACACTGAATCAAGACAAAGGCAACTTGGAAGTGAAAGGAGAGATCCACAGCATTTCCACTTGCTTTCATCGCGCCCTTTCCCCAGGTTGGTGACAGTGTAAAGACAGAGGTCCAGGTTTCCTGTTGACATTTTGGTCCCTTGTATTAGAAGAATACATGCGATTTACAAATTATTGTGTAAATCTGTTTTTAGCCAACTGAAGACTACCAGAAGGATTAGTGGAAGGCACACTTCTCTACTTCATTGAACTCATTGAGGCCAGAAAAATGATGCACATTTGTTGAAAACATTGTTTGATAGGTTCAAAAAAATTCATAGATGCATGGAGCAAAAGATCATATTTGAAACACAAATACAGTAGAATTCTTAAGGCCAGAGAGGAAAGCTGCAATACAGTTTTGGGGGCAATTAGGTCATTTTACAGGGAACTTAGATACATACTTGACCAGGGTCAGATGCATGATCAGAAAAGTCCTGGGAAAATCTCAAGCTTTCTCCCTGGGCTGACCTCCCAGCTCAGTGCAAATGTGCTTAAGTGTTGAAGGACAGCTGCCACACCAAGTCAAGTGGTCAAAAAATGTGGGAGGTGAGTTTTGTTTGTTTTCTAGCTCCTGGTGTTCAAAAAAATCTATGTTGAAACATGACATGAACAGATGCTAAGGAATGTAGACTTCAACCACTGACATACTGCAATGAATGAAGTCCCTGCAAAAATGTTGGGAAAAGTTACTGGACAGATGGGATACTACAGCCTTCAGCAGTTTTAAGAAAGCATACCTTGGGAAATGCAGAGAATCTGATTTCTAGAGTTATCACACTATAATTTCAAATGTCCAGTTTTCAAGGAATTATCACAGAGCATATGAAGAAACAGGACATTATATTCTATACAGTGGAACAAAAGAAATCAACACAAACTATCTCTGAGGAGACCCAGACATTGGACTTATTAGAAAAAGATTGTCTTAAGCCAGTTTGTGCTGCTTTAACAGAATACATGAGATATGATAATGTGTGAACAATAGAAATTTATTTCTCACAGTTCTAGAGGCTTTAAGTTGAACATCTGGCTCCTGTCAGGCCTATTGTCTGGGGAGGGTCCAGTCCCAGCTTCTAAGACATCACCTGGAATTCTGCATCCTGAAAGAGGAGGAACGTTGTGTACACACATGACAGGAGGTAAGAGTGTCCTTCCTCCAACAAGTCCTTTTAAAAGGACACCTAATCCCATTCATTAAGATGGAGCCCTCAAGACTTAATCACCTCCCAAACGTCCCACCCTTGAACACTATTACATTTACAATTAAGTTTCAACATAAATTTTGGAAGGCACAAATATATCCTGCCCACGGCCTCTCAAAATTCATGTCCTCTGCACATTTTTTTCACATACAAAACACATTATTTTCATCCTAATATCCTTGAGTCTTAACTCAATCTAGATCAATTCAGAAGTATAAATCCAGAGTCTCACATATAGGCAAGACTCAAAATAAGTTTCATCTTGAGGGAAATTGTTCCTAGAGCTTTGAGTCTGTGAAACCAAATTATAAGCCTCCAAAATACAATGGTGGGATAGACACAGGATTCTCATTACAAAATGAAGAAATAGAGGGAAAAAGAGATAAATGGTTTCAAGTAAGTCCAAAACTCAACAGGGAAAACAAAATTAAAGTTGAAGACTTGAGAAGAATCTGATTCCATACCTTACTTTCTGTATACATTAGCGTGGATGTTTAATCTTCAAGGTCTCATAAGAAACACATTTCATGAATTTTTTTTGGTTACAGCCCACACCATGGCTCTCCCAGGTTGGAGTCAGGTGCCTCTGACTCTCCCTGACTGGCACTGCACACTAGTTGCTCCAGTTATGAGGTCTTGGGGGTATCCCAGCACCCACAACTCCACCAGACATTCCCTTAGAGAGAAGTTCCTGCAGGGTTCTACCACTGTGACAGTCTCTGCTTGAACCTTGAAGCTCTCTGAGGCATCCTTTGAAAATGAGGCAACGGCAGCCTTGCTTCCATGGTTCTTGTGCTATGCCAGCCACCACATGGACACTGCCAAGGTTAACTTCTCATGCCTTCTAGAGGAGCAACCCAAGCCTCACATGGGCCAGACTGAAACAGAACTAGGATAGTTAAGGAGCACTGTACATAAATGTGGGAGTAGACACTTGAGGGGGCCACTTTCCATGAGCCCTGAACTCACATTCAACCATTCTGCTGTCAAGGGCCTGGCACTCTAGGTCTGCAATGGGAAGAGAACCCTTAAATATCTCAGGGTCATTCTCCCCTTGTCTTCAGGAACAGCAACTGGCTTTCTTCAAACCGTATCATGGTTTTCTCTCCTCCATATGCTTTTTTATTCTTTACACAGCCATACTGATAATTTTCCAAATCTATACAACTTTTTAATTATGAATTTCATTTTTAAATATTTCTCTTGTATCACATTTTAGTTGTTAAGAGAAGCCTTACTTTTAAAAGATGTTACACAGCACAAGAAAGATGACAGACCATCTTCATTTCCTTCCTCGTGATCCACAGTCCTCTTTGTGGAGGTCTTTCACCTCCTTGGTCAATCTCTTCTTTTCCCACGTGGATGCCCTTGACATCTTTCTCTTGTCTCATTGCTCTGACTAGACTTCGAAGGCTGGAAGCACCAGCGACTGTTAATACTATTTTTTCATTTGCTGAATACTCTCCACATAGC
>NW_003852404.1:12176248-12178535 GCF_000181295.1 Otolemur garnettii | reverse complement strand
ATATATATATATATATATATAGCGTAACTTCTGCTTTTATCTATAGTTTTTCAGGACCTGAGCAAGGATAGGCATAATAGATTCAATAACTAAAATCCTAACACTTATGACATGCCTTTTAAAATAAGAATAATTTATATCCTTCAAAGCATTATCTTTTAGAACTATAATGAAAAATCATAACTCATGGTAAACTTGTTTACACTATTTAAAGTGTGTGAGTGAGTCATGTTTTTTGTGAACTTCAACAGGCAGAGTGTTTGGGGATGTTCCCAGCGCTCCTGTTATTATTTAACTTGTCCTACACCCAGAGCCCCTACACTCAAATCCTCACCACTCTTCTCTAATATATTAATCAAGGATTAAATATCATCATATAGATTGACACTAACTTCCTACTGTATCCAGCAAATAAAAAAAATATGCATTTTATAGTCAAGAAGAATAGCTATTCCACAGGCTTCTTTCAGTGTCCTAAAAAGGGGGAGAGGCTCTAATATACACCAGTTAATATTTAGAATTCCAGTCTTGAAGTCTTATGTAAATGAAAGAGTTAATTGCTCAAGTGTAAGAAATAATTCCCCATAGTAAACGTTTTTCATTTTATTTCACTAATTTCTGACATTATTTTTATCCTGGATATCCACAATTCAATGTGTTATAATCTTCCTCCAAATTTACAAAGGAAAGTTGGATGTGTTTGTCTGCCTGAGTGTATTGTGGTTGTGTGTTTGTGTGTGGTTGTTAAGTCTAATATGAAGATATATCAGAAATCAAGCAAACAAAAATAACTTAGGAACTATGGTTTTCATTTTGTCATTCCTAGAATGTCAGAATTCATAACATTTTTTTCCTTAATACCTTTCATACGATGAGCATGAAAGTAGGTTATTTCACTGCATATGCAAATCAGATAAAATCAATTAATTCAAAAGGAAGCAAAAATGTCAGATTGAAATGTGATTATAAGAGTGTTGGAAAAAAATAAGTTTATTTTAATCCTCAGGTTTTCTACCGTATCTGAGTATCCAGTGAATGAATTAGTATTTAGGTAAACTTTACCTGCTCCTGGCTTCACAACCTCCAGGCTCCTCTACGTTCTATAATATTTTCTCAAGATGAGGTCAATTTTTATCATCTGCATCTTGGCCTATTAGCCTGATGAAAATACTACATCCCAATATTAGTAATAAAGTATTTTCAATTCCATGACTCCAGAGTGACTTCCGTGACATAGAAGATGTCAAATAGTTTCTTCAAAATGAACAACAATAGCATCATTTGTGACACTCTCGTTATATCTTTTCTACTGCTTATTTACTCTGTTGTCCCCAGTCACAAATCCTCATGGTGTCTCTAGAATATATAAGAATTTGTGGGTGAGTGTAGCATGGAAAATAATCGTGCTTTCTACTGCCTTCAATTAATTTTTTCATTAATGGGTTTATCTTGATTCACATATTAAATATGCATTCAGAAAATAATACTTTAAATATAAATTAAATTTTTCAAAGTATAATTTAAGAATACATTTTAGTGGGGGAAGTCATTCTATTAAGACATAGAATCATGAAGCTCTATAAAAAGGAGTGATAATTTTGAATACTTAAAAATAAAATATTTTGCACAGGAAAATAGTGCTATAGAAAAGACACAGGTAAACTGCAACAGAGATTTTTATAACATCTTAAACAATGCAGTAATTTACTTAATTATATTTTAATTTACTATGTACATATGAGGCCAAAAAACAGTAGGATTAAAAAATGAAAGCATAGTATATCATACATGGGGATGCATTAGGAAGAATTAGTTACCATGTATTATTAAGGCAAAAAAGTGGACATTCTTAACCCCTACAGCAGTGGTTCTCAACCTTCCTAATGACGTGACCCTTTAATACAGTTCCTCATGTTGTGGTGACCTCCGACCATAAAATTATTTTCACTGCTACTTAATAACTGTAATTTTGCTACTGTTATGAATCGTAATATAAATATCTGATATGCAGGATGGTCTTAGGCAACCCCTGTGAAAGGGTCGTTCGCCTCCCTTTGGCGACCCCTGTGAAAGGGTCATTTGCCCCCCAAAGGTGTCGCGACCTACAGATTGACAACTGCTGCCCTACAGTCTTGTGCAGTGTTCTGTAATAAGGTACTGAGTAAAGTATACCAACTAAGGAGAAAAAAAACTTCAGTAAAAGAATGGTAAGCAGCTTTAATTTAACTTATTTTTCATCATAACTAATTAAACTACAATAAAAAATATTTCACGAACCCACATTTCT
>NW_003852404.1:12106793-12176228 GCF_000181295.1 Otolemur garnettii | reverse complement strand
ATAACTGGAATTAACAAAACTTAGAAGTATAATTCATTCCTATTCCATCACCCAGAGGCAATTATTATCATGAGGGTGGGCAAAGTGATTCCTCACTACATACATGACCCTGACCATGTTATTCCTATAATTTATTGGCACATGCCTACAAGAGATACGGCTATCAGTTAAAGGTTCATAAACAGTTGTGCGCTGAAATTTAAAAAATAGGAATATATGAGGCACAGAAAAAAAGTTTAATAGAACACATGTTTCTTCTGTTTGAGGCAATAGTAAACATTATTTCAGAACAATTACCAGGAAGAAAAAAAAAAGTCCATTGGAGACATAGGTACATACCGCATCTTTAAAGATAAAGACATAATAGCTTCAGTTGTCATTACCAATGCTTACTAAAAGCCGAGCACTGTTTGAAACACATTACGGGTTTTAATTTATCTAAGTATCTCTGTTTCTGAAAAATGACTTGTGCTGTAAATACTCATCAAATCTTTCATTTACATAAAACTTTAGAAGTCCTACTATGTGGTAGAGCCTGGCAATCTGCCTCAATATCCTCTTCTATTACCTGTGAACTAGGACCCCTTTGAAATAATCAGAAATAAATTTGGCATCTGATTTAACTTCCCGTCCTTTTAACTTAGATTATGTGAAGTTTATTTATGAAGGCAACTCATTTTGTAATTATTGAGATGCTCCTGTTGTCGCTGAAAGTCTTGGGAAAAATAAGCACCGTAAGAGTGTGAAGATAAATGAGACGCTGGGATCCTATCAGACCAGAGACAACGCAGAAAATATGAGATAAATATTCAAGGATTCTTCCTAAAAATGCATTTGCTAATCTTTCCAAATCTCTATGAGCTTCTTTCTGTTTAATATGTATAGAGGGTATGTTTATTTTTTATTTTCCCTTAATCAGTCATAATCTTGTGCACTGTTTTATGTTAGTAAGACTAGCCTTGAAAAGAAGATCAATTAAGAACTAAATTTTTTGCGGGTGATATTGGCTGGAACCATATTTTAGATAATAATATAAAATTGCCAGCCCATAGCTTGAGTTAGTATATGCTACTTTTGTTTAGAATGTGAAATATGTTTTAAAATAAAGACAAGGATGAGGAAGCATAACATTGAGATGGTATTAACAGTATATTTTCATACAAATCTATAAATCAAGTCTCGACTCTGTATTTAACACATTCCAGTGCTCACATTCTATTTGAATGATGAAGCAAAATCACACAGTTCTACTGATGCATTGGTCTTCTGAATGAAACAATTTTGAAGGACAGTATTGGCTTATAGTGCATACCATTTTAGGTAAATGTGTATGTAATTTAATCACGTCATATAGAATGCTAGCTGAAACAAAAAATATCTCCCTATCAAGTATCAACATAAAAAAAGATGCCACCTTGAAAAATCACTCAAATAAAAGTGATGTGGGAGATTTTTCATGCTTTGGTAATTTATCAGAACAACTGATTATGTATGTAGGCATGCATAAATATTTTTTCACACACATTTAACCTGACATGCTGAGTTTTAGGTCATAACTAATGCAATTAAATCATTCTCAAGGTGATCTGACATTGCTACTGGTAGTAATAAGTCAAGTTTTTTCTATTGTTTAAAAAACTTTGATGGTATACAGATCCAAAGTAAATAACAAAATAATCCAAGATAAAACATGTCTAAACCATCGGCTACCAGTTCTATATTTGATTTTCAGGTATATATTGCCCTCCTCATTGATGATGGTGATGTGGCCTTACTCAGTAGTGGATGCCTTCATTTGCTGAATTCACTCATAAATAGCTAAGTAATTTCCATAGTTTCTGCAACTTTTTTTCATCATTCATTTCTTCCACTCATTATTCATTTGTTCAACAAATAGTGACTAGACATTGCCATTGTGTCACCATCATTCTACACTCTGTTTCTGGTGCTAAGGCAAACACACGGTTGCTCTTATTATACTCATTTGTAGTGAGAATAGACAGATATTCAATAAAGTAAGTATTTTAACTACTTGGAAGTTTGAAAATACTTCAGAACTAGGGCAGGGATGAATAATAAGTTTTTCAGAGGTTGAAAAGTGTATTTCAATATGAAATAGGGTGATAAGAGATTTTCTTACTAAGAAGATAATGTTTGATCAAAGAACAAAGTCGCAAAAAACTTACCCATGTTGTCTTCTAGGGCAAGAGCACCCACAGTACATGTATATGAAAAGAGAAAGTACAAAGTCTCTGGCCTGGGCTACGCTTTTTTATTATAGAAAAATTTCAAAGAAGGACAGTAAGGTAAGAGAAATAAAGCGGGGTCAAGTTCCGCTGGACATCGCAGGGCTGTGTGTAGACTTTAGTGTTTATTCTCCCTAAGAAGGTAAGAAGATAAGCTATTGGAAGGAGGTAAGAAGATGAGCTATTAGAAGGCTTCAACATGATCTGAGCTTCTCTTTTAACAAAATTATTCTGGCTGCTGTGTTGAGAAGAGACTATCTGAGAGCAAGGAGGGAAGCAGATTGACCCTTACTTACACTGTGTTGGATGCTGTGAAATACCATGTAGATTCCCCATCAGGAGGAAAACATTCATTTCCCCAGTTGCTGGAAGAGTTGGCTGCAGGTAACTTCCAGATGGCTAGATGCCTAGAAATTTTCCCAGGCAAACAAACCACCCCCACCAAAAAAAAAAAAAAAGAAAGAAAGAAAAATTTCCCTAGACCGACGTAAGCTGCACTACCTAAAGCTATATCTGATTCCTGAACCTGATTTTAATATGTCCATGCAGGGTCATCCAGTTCTAGAACTTCTTATAGGATTTTTTAGAGGCTTCTTTCAAAAGCAACACATTTTAACTCTTTCCCTCTCTCTGATCAGGATTCTTTCTAGTTACGTCTCACAAGTGTTGCTCAGGAGAGTACTACCCAGTAAACCACGTGTCAGTCTCCACTCCAGAGTCTACTTTCAAGGTAGCCCCATCTAGCATAGATATGATTGCACTCATCCAGGAAAACGATGATGGTGACATTAATGGCATTTATGTTCCTAAATCCTGTCGTTAATACTTTTCCTTCAGCAAGAATAGACAAACCTACGTTCTTGCTTCTTGAGATAATTTATATACTTGATTGTCAGAATACGAATTTATCCTATTTTTCACTTACATGTTTGGTCACTCCTCATCTCTCTGCTTGGCTGGTTCTTCTTCATATTCTGGATTCTAAATGTCACAGTGTCTCAGGACCCAGTTCATCATCCATATCTCTTTTGTGCCTATTTTCACTCCCTCTAAATTGAAAATATTTCAAGTTTCTCAGTTACTTCAGTGGAAGTATTTCCTGCCATCATGTTCCTTTCTTTCTTTCATACAATATTATGGGTCCTTCAGAAAACTGTCAGCTCTACTTTCAAAATATGTCCAGGACTCAATCACTTCTCACCACACCACTATTTCCACACCAGTTCTCCTGTTTCCATGTTTGCTGACTCTCCTGTGGCCTTAGATAGCCTTTGAAATCTCGTCAGGTCTTGACAGTCCTACTTTGAAATTTTCTAGTGGCTTACATCTCACTAAGAGTAAAATCCAATTTTCTTCCTACAACTTGCAAGACCAAATGTGGTGCACTCCTGAGATTCAGCACTCAAATAGAGTAAGACCTGTTCTCTGCCACCTTTCCTTCAAGAAAAAAACAAAATCTGTCCATCTGCAAAGTTCTGTGGAGAGCAGATATTGCCAAGGTCAACTACAAATGTTTCATCACAGACTGCTGATCTCAGCTGAGTATGTTTGTGTGTATGAAGGATATATCTGGTTCTACCTCCAAGATGGGAGTGCTGGTGATCTGGGGCTGGGATGAAAGTTCTGTCTTGTTACATCAAGATATGGATGCATTTGAGTATATGCCTTCATCATTAGAAGTCAAGGATTTCTTACTCATGAAACTGAAAAGCAAAAAGGTCTGGGTTCATTTTCTGAAACCCGTCCCTTTGCATTTCTAGATTTCTATGAACTTCCCAAGAGTTGAGCTTTGGGAAAGAACAGTGACCCCCCACATTCACCAATACTGTCTTTTTGGCTGCTCCTCATTGTGGCTCAAGCAGGACACAGTGTAGGCAGCCTCATTATTTGTGTTTGTGTAGGCAGCACCCCCACTTTACTTGGTGGATAGCATCTCTTGCCCTTCTCCTCTTTCCTTCTCTCTGCTCCAACCTCACTGCCTCTTTGTTGGTTTTCATGCCCTCTATGCCGATTTTATTCTGAAGATCTTCATTTTTCTCTGTTCCTTCTTCCCTGGATGTTTTTTTTTTTTTTTTTCCTGGATGTTCTTTATCAAACTCCAGACCTAGCTCCTTTGCTTGCTTCAGAATTTTAAAATATATTTTTCAGCACAACTGTCCTATTACTTCAATATTCTTACTCATCATCATTTTCTTTATTATAGGTGTAATTCCTTCCTTAAAGCTCATCACTATCCTTTTGCTACTAAAAGCCAGTGTCTTTGACTCTTTTTCAGAGAACAGAAGTCCCTGTGGGTACCTGAACCTGCACCAGAATACCCAGTAACAGCCAGAGGTGCCAACACACTCACATGCATCCTGGGGCTGCACTTCACACAAAACTAAGGCACAACCGATGTGTGTCCCAGCTTATTCTTCTCATAGCAGGGCAAATACGCAAATACGCCACCTTATAGCCTTCTAACAGATTTACAATAAACCACTCTCTATAGGATCTTGCTTGATATCATACCTTTTTTTTTTAATTTCTTCCCTTCTATATCTTGCTTTCTTCACTATTTGATTGGTTTCCTTGGTAGACTTTTTAATTTTTTTCTTGGTAGACTTTTTAAAAAGTAAGTGGGTTGAAAATAGATTCTTGTCTCACATCTTCTTCTGGGAAGTCTCACTGAAGTCAGTGAGTAACAGAGATCTTTCTAGCCAGAAAAACTTATTTATGTGGGACTAAAATTGGATTTCTCATCAATTAGATACTGTAGTGACAGACTGGCCAGTGGAATAGTACTAATTTCTGATTTATTCAGCATTATAATGGATTTTTTTTCTTTTTTAGACAGAGTCTCACTCTGTTGCCCTGGGTTGAGTGCTGTGGCATCATAGCTCATAGCAACCTCAAACTCTTGAGCTCCAGAGATTCTCTTGCCTTAGCCTTCCACGTAGCTGGGACTAAAGACATTCACCATGATGCCTGGCTGTTTTCTAGAGATCGGTCTTGCTACTGCTCAGAACCCGTGAGTTCAAGCAATCCACCCCCACACACACACCTCCCAGAGTGGTAGGATTACAGGTTGAGCCACCATGTCCAGCCCTTGATATCATTTTACATAGGCTCATTGGGTACATTCATCTATAAAGCAACACAAGCATAAGATCCACCGTGTCCAGCTATAGTATAAGAGATAATTACAAGGACTGTGGAATTCATTGGTTATTGCTGTAATCACAAATGCATTAAACAGAGAAAATAATAAGTCAGCCAATTAGTAATTGAATGTGTTGTAGGAAAGAAAGTATCCATGCAATTGTTTTAAGAGACCATAATTTCTGCAACTGGAGGAAAACTGATGCTGATAACCTGGTGCAATATCTGATTGTAGGAGTAGCAGAATTTGTAGTGGAATTGTGTTGTCCACATGTCAAAGTCAGGGTCAGAAAGGGAAGGGGAAGGACTATGGGACTTCCAATGGGGACACTGAGTTAATCCTGAAGGAATTCAGAAACATTGAACAACCAGATCACACTGAACACTCTAACTCTACAGAAGTAGCTCACTTTCCCTTTTTAGGCTATCACACCCCTTGAGACTTTTCAACTCTTGAGACTTTTCTGCTTTATCTGAGCAGATTCCTTGAAAAACACACACACCCTCCCCCCAGAAAAAAAAAAAAAAAGATCTCACAGAGTCCCTCTTAGTTATTTAACTAAAAGTCAAGGTTAGGTCTGTCCACAGCTTTTAGAAGTGTTAGACCCCATAAATGAGGAGAGAACATGATTCATATTTGGAGTCATTGCACCTGGGTAACCTGTGTCAATAAGAAGCAGAAAAATCAAGACTGGTGGCTCCTGCAGGTAGTAGACCAGAATATAAAACTGAATGAGTAAGAATGTGATAATATATAATTTTATACTTTGAAACAAACAGAATTCAGTGGATTTCCAGGCATCTACAGTTAGTTCTTGTATGGTTTAGGCATGGCTCCTGGAATTACTACAGACCCCATTACATGGGGGAAAGTTTCCAGATATGTCATGACACAGGGTCATGGAACTAATAAAAAGACTAAGGAACTGGGCACGCCAGAGTGGCAGTACACTTCAGGACATCCAAGTGATACCAGAACTTCGTCTTCTCTCCTGGCTGACTTGCCAAATCTGATACCAGTGTTTCAGGTTCTTGGTCTCAGCAATTCAAAGAATGAATCCGCAGACCTCAGGATTAGTGGTAAGATAGGGTTTATTCACAGGCACAAAAATTACAACTTACAAAAAATCAAAGCCCTGGCAGAGAGAACCCAGGAGGAGCTCTCCTGCTCCCTCTTTGAGGTCTGTCCTTGTGCTCTCTGCTCAGGGGGTTATATAGTCGCAGGGGGTTGTTTTGCCAGAACTCAAGGCTAACTTTTAGGGTGTGGGTCTTCCTCAGTTACAGCCAGTTGTCCAATCAGCAGCAAGGTGCCATAATTCTCAGACCCTAGAAACTCACAAGAGGAGACAGCAAGGCTCCATCCATGAACTTGACCAGCAGAAGAGCAGGGGAAGGAGACAGCAAGGCCCAGTGTCTCCCTGCAGGTGTCTGGTCCTTCCAGCAAGCTGGTTCCTCTGTCCTGCATCACAAGGATATTAATTTTACTAAGCTATAAGGAATGCACTTTTTATAGCCTTAACGATTGCTAGTGTAGGCCAAGAATGATTAGCAGGTGATGCTGTTAAGGAACAAATGTCACGGTTATATAGAATCTTGGAAGAGCAAACAAAAGTAGTAGCACTTAACCTCTGCAGAGAGGTAATGAACAACATAATTCCTGTGACCATTAGTGGCAACACAACAATTAAGGAGCTCTATTATGTGGGAAAGTATGGCAATAGACAAGAGATCATCATGGTTCCTAAGATAAAGGCTGCCAACAGATTTGTTTTGTTTTTAAATGTGTGTGTGAGAGAGAGACATTCAGTGTGGATAAGCAGAGGTTTGGTGTCAGTCACTTTAGTGGAAAGTCTCAATTATTTACCTAGTCTACCTATTTTCTAAGCCTGAAACAATTTTTAGATTGAGAGGCCAATTATTAAAGCAGGGACTATACCCCTCTTAGAAATAACCTGATGCCAGAGGACATATATGCAATAGAGATTCTTTTACTTTACTCATTAATTCAAGGAATCTGTGGCCACGGGCGCACATGGAAAAGGGAACACCCACATATGATATAGTGTGTGAGCTGAAGCTAACACTGACACTGGGGATAATTAACTTTGAGCGTAGCCCTCTACAAGAGTAGGTATGTATTATAAAACATTAATAAATTTGGTCCAACTTGCAGTGAGTCAAACGAGTCTATGTATGCACAGAAAGTCCCCATTTCCTGACTGAATAATGTAGATGCACATACATACTAACTGGAAAGATATTCAAATTAGTTCTTTAAAATGCACATTGTTAATAATTGAGACAGAAAATGTCCAGGGAAAGACCCTGAAAAATTCTCACATCATAGTCAAGAAAATGCATAAAAGCAATATTGCCTCCCAGAGATGATAGTAGAAACTCGCACCATTACTAAAACTGTGAAAGTTGCAAAAGTGGCGATTCTTGATGTATTCCTATTTAAGCCCCCTGTCTGGCTGCTATAGAAACAGATGACAGATTGCAGTGAATTACAGAAAATTTAAACAAACGGTAGTGCTATACATTTATACTCTGACAAGTGTGGTATTGTTGTTATAACTGATAAAGGCTAAGGAACATACGTGGAAATTCTTTTTTATCCTTCACCCAGCTTTATTAACTGATAACATGTTCTGTGGTTACAGTACACTATCAAAATCAGGAGTTTGACATAGGTACAGTAAATGTGTGCCTGTCGTTCTCTGACAAGTGTAACCACACCGCAGGGATCTCCTCCTGCTCCCTGATCATCACACACCCCCGCCCACCACCCCAGCCCTCACCTAAATCCCACGCTGAAACCCAGCAATGACTTAGCCATCTCAGTGTAATCATGGCCCTAAAAATATGAATATTGAGGACACTTAATTATTAATTTTAAAAACTCCTGAAAGAGAAAACTCTAAGATGAAATGATTTCACTCAGAATTTTAACTAATATTCAAGGAATGGGCACAAATTGACACAATTTCTTTTAGAAGATCTATAGGAGCGAATACTTCCCAAGTTATTTTTTAAAGCTAGTAATAATCTGATATCAAACATAGACAAATGTACACATACAAATAACCCAGAAAACTTGTCCAATAACCCTCTTAAGCACAGATATACTAAATCTTAACATAGCATTTAACATTGCAAATACAATTAAATATTCACTTATTAAATGAAAAATATAGTTTGAGTTTATGCAGATAAAATCTTTGGAAATAAATTGTTCACATAAATATTTATTTTTATAAGATATGTTTAACTGGCATATATTACCTATTTGTAGAAAATCCACACTTTCCCACCCAGCAAACAAATGAAAAAGTCCAAAACATCATTATTTGATCCCCAGGTTGATTTAAAAAGTTAGCCAAGCTGGGTGCAGTGGCTCATGTTGCAATTCTAACACCTTGGGAGGCCAAAGCATGTGGATCCCTTGAGGTCAGGAGTTCCAGACTAGCCTGAGCAAGAGCAAGACCCTCTCTCTACTAAAATTAGACAAATTAGATGGGTGTCCTGGTGGGTGTCTGTAATCTCAGCTGCTTGGGAGTCTGAGGCAAGAGAATCCCCTGAATCCAGGAGTTTGAAGTTTCTGTGAACTATGACATCATAGCACTCCAGCCTAGGGCAACAGAGTGAAACTCTGTCTCAAAAATAAGTAAGTAAATTAAATAAAAATAAAAGTTATCCAGTATAAGTGAGTTTTACAAAAAGGTTAGCATCATTAAGTTATAAGACGGCTTACAAAAATTCTTTAAAAATACATTAATGTTTTAGTTTACAATAGTAAGAGAACATTGCTGGTATCACAGCATTACATATGCATATTGTAGAGAGAGAAACTGAAACTTACTGAGGTTAAATGTCTGCTGAGATATAAAATTAAAAATTCTGCTCTGAATTGGCATTTACTGAATTGAATTTTTTTTGTAGAGACAGTCTCAGTTTATCACCCTTGGTAGAGTGCTGTGGCATTATACAGCTCACAGCAACCTCCAACTCCTGGGCTTAGGTGATTCTCTTGTCTCAGCCTCCCAAGTAGCTGGGATCACAGGCATCCTCCACAAGGCCTAGCTATTTTTTTGTTGCGATTTGACTGGGCCAGGTTTGAACCCTCCACCCTTGGTATATGGGGCTGGCACCCTACCCAATTACTAAAGTAATTGTGTATAATCTAGTCAAATATTTTATAAGAAATAAATGAAATCCCATAAACTTTACAAAACGTTTAAAAAGTGTGATTTTCTGACCAATATGTGTTGCAAAAATGATATTCCATAGCAACAGTGCATCAGTTTTGTGAGATCTATGAAGCTATTTAAATGAGGAGAAATTAGGCAACTTGGTCAAATTAATGATCTATATAATTGTTCTATTTAATGTGCTGAATGCATCTGCAATAGGTCAAAAAAATATCTCTAACCTTAGGAAAGTGTAAACAAAGCATACTTTAAAACAGTTTAAAAGTTTTTACTTTATAATATTTTAGTAATTAGTATAATCTTATTTTTACAAACCTTAAAATATAATTCAGAAAAAGGTATCACATGAACATTTAACGAGCTGAAAATAATTCATACGGTAATGTTTCTACAGGAAAAATAGACTGAAGTTATTTATTTATTCGAAGATAGTTTTGAGATCTTTGATTTATTCAAAGATAGTTTATTCAACAGATAGTTTTAAGCCTAGGATGCAATTGGTGGCTTCAGAAGCTGTTCATCTTCTGTCTTAATTCATATTTTGATAGAAAACATGAAGTTTCTTGATCACAGAGCAAGATATTTATTACTCACAGCATGCCCCACAGCCCTGGTCCTAAAAGAGTGACTGGTTACTTGTACACCTGCCGGTACTCTGCGCCCCACAGCAGAGGCGTTCGGACAGCGGGAGATGTACAGTTGTGGGTGTGTGGGCTCTCTGCCACATCAGCCCATCTTCCTCTTTGGACTGAGGAGATCTTTAGTGCAGAATTAAGAAAATTCCTCCAAGGAGGAAGGGGAAAACGGCTCTATGTTCTGTTACTTTAGAATCTAAACAAATGGCTTCAGAGGAACTAAATCTAGGTATATCTTCAAAATAATAAACTATCTCTAACTTCAGGAAGCGTCTTCCATGCATCGTTTTTAACCAAGTTTGTCAGTATGTTTTGCTCAGAAAGCCTGGACCAGGAATATACATGAAAATATGCCTGAAGCTTTGTATCCTAAAAGGAGCTGGAAACTAGTAACAAGTGTATTTTCTGAAAGTTTCTTAGAAGTTGTTTTCTTCTACGGAGAAACGCAAACACTTTCTAGAGAAAAGTGTTCACAACCATTCCAGCTCTCCCTTAGGCTCCGCTCCACCCAGACTTCTAAATAACATCCCCCCCGCCCCAAAAGAAACGGTTAGAGATTACAAATCCGGTAGGGACCACATTTTGCAATGTATAATGCACACTTGTTTGCCCACTTTTTGAAGGAAAGACAAGAATGTGTGTTATACATTATCTTAACTAATTCCACATCCATATAAATGGTTTATTTTATTTATGCTTATGCATAAGAAGTAAATTCTAGAAAACAGTAACGAGATCTGTATGCAATATAATACCCTGGAATATGGTATCTGCACCCCCTCCTTGCTACCTCCCCTTCCCCAGCAGCCCCCTCACTGGGCAGATCCCACAGGTTCAGGAGTCTCCAGCCCGCCTTGCAGATTGCGCTGGGCACAGCTGCTGCTGCCATCTTGAAGAGGCTACACCAGCAACAGCCACATGAACGTTAGCACGAAGACCCCTGGCAGGAAGGTGGCAGTGGCTGAGCAGTGGCACTTCTTTCTCTTGCGAGAGACCTGAGGTGCAGAGCTGGTGCTACAGAGAAACGGGGAGTGGGCCCAGGGGGCAGGTGAGAGTGATCTGGACGACCTGAGCGCTCAGCCTCCCCCACTCGTCTCCTCCAAGGCCACCCCCTACCCCAGGGTCCTCAGAAGCTGGCCAGCTGCGTGAGAGAGGAGGCAGCCAGAAAAGGGCAGGGATCTACCTTCAGGAGCCCCAGGCAGGCAGGGCTGCCCCTGTTCCCTCACACCGGCTTTCAGGGAAACAAGTCTGCTGGGGTTCTCAGCTAAGGGACCATGACCACGTTCTCACCAGCGGGCATGGGCGGGAATAGGAAATGAGAGGATGTGGGTGGGCTGGGAGGGGAAGGAACAGCTGGCCGCTCAGGTCCTTGGGGACACTCTCACCTGCCACCTGGGCTGGCCCCCAGCTTCTGCAGAGCGACTGGCTCTGCTGCTTGGGCCTCCTCACACAAGTGAAGGAGGTGTCACTATGTGGACCACTTCTGCCCTCCTTCAAAAAAATAAAGCAAAAGTTTTTCACCTAAAAGTTTGGGGAAAAAATGCGGGTGCACCAAGTGCATGACAGCACATTATACATAGCAAAATACGGTGCTTATTTTTATTCCTCATCAGTCTTTCAGCCCTATGCACATTAAACAAATTTCACCAACTGACCTTCTAAAACCAGGCTGTTCTCTGCACTTAACCTTTTGGAAACTACACTGTCTTGATCTTACTTATACAAATGTGGCTGCATATTCTCAGGGTGCATTGCTGATCTTTCCCTTCCATGCCTGGCATCTCAAATTGAAGGTTCCTTGTGCTTTCTTGGTATCCGTTTGGTATCATGGTCCACACAGTTTTCAAGGAGATTTCCTCCTTGCCAGCAGTTTGAAATGCCTTCTGCCAGGTTAGATACCACTAAGAATATATCTTCTGCTAACATGTTTCTTCTGAGTACCATACATAACTGTAAATGTAACTACAGCTATATCTGAGCTCAAGTGATTCTCTTGTCTCAGCCTCCCAAGTTGCTGGGACTACAGGCACCCCACAAGGCCAGGCTATTTTTGTTGTTGTTGTTGTTGTCATTGTTGCAGTTGTCATTGTTGTTCAACTGGCCCAGGTGAGGTTTGAACCCACCAGCCTTGGTGCACTGTAACCACTGTGCCATGGGCACCAAGCCACTTTTGGCTCATATTTAAAATATCAACTTAAAATAATTTATTAGAAGAAACTCTAGTAGCCCCATCAAAATATTCTTTTCAGCACTATTCACCTATAATGTCCCCTTCTTTGAATCATGATTTAAGAATTGATTTAATTAGCAGAATGCGGTAGAAGTGAAACAGCATGACCTTTGAGGCCAGATCATGAACAGTTGTGCAGATCTCTCCCTGGTTTTTTATGATATCCCTTTGAACATAGTTACTGTGCTGTAATGGAGCTTATGAAATTTCATGACAAAGCTCATGTGAAGAATAAAGACTGATTAAAAGCTGTAATTGAGATTCCAATCAGAAACCATGCCAGCTCATTAGCGATGTGAGTGAGTGATCTGGGAAGAAGATACGCCAGTTCCATTTGAGATCTCCCAGCTGATCCCATGGGGAGAAGAAACGAACATTCTCTCACAAGCTTTCTTCAGATCGCAGAATCATAAACACAACTAGCAAATATTGTTGTTTTAAGCACGGGGTTATCTTTTTTTTTGAGGGGAATAATAGTGCAATATAGTGAAACTAAGAATAATTCTAATATACTTATTTCAAAGCAACATATAAAGTCCATCATGGGATTTATTAGAAATTATTTTTTCTTTTTTTTCTTTTTTTTTTTAATTGTTGAGGATTCATTGAATGTACAAAGAACCAGGTTACACTGATTGCATTGTTAGCTAAAGTCCCTCTTATAATTGTGTCCTGCCCCCAAAAGGTGTGTTGCATATTGAGACCCCCCCCAACTCCCTCCCATCTTCCCTCTCTCTGCTCTTCCCTTCTCTCACCCCCCTCCCCCCTCCCTTTCTCTACTCTTCCCTTCCTCCATCCCTGCCTGCCTTCCCTCTCTCTACTGTCCCCTTCCCCCACCTCTAAGGTGACCAGATTTTAACATTGGTAAAGCAGGACATCATTGAGGGGGGGCAGGGCCTGACAACAATGCAAACTTTGATAAGCAGTTCTTGATAATCAGTTCTCAACAATTATTTGTTATTATTAAAGTTTAGCATTATAAAATTAATAAAAATAATATAAAATGCATATCCTGGCAAAATAGCTACATGGCAGCCGAAAATCGTATATTCCCTTCCTGTTCTTTCATGTTCCCTAGCTTGTCGTGCATTCTTTCCAAAAATTAGGGCTTTTTAAACAAACCTAACAATAATCTATGGAGATATATATAGAGAGAGAGTTAGCTTTTTTAGCAAGACATTTCTAGTTATTTTTCTCTTCAGAAAAAAGTAAAATTTCCTGGTGGGGATTTTATACAAATATGATATGGAAAACCTATATCATTCAGAAATTCATGACTGCAGATATATGAAATTCAGGCAAATGAGTGAACGCTTAGACATGCAGTTTACCAGAAACAATAACAATCTACAAGTGTTCTTTAGCCACTTTGGAGGAATATTGTTCTGAACTATGACAAATTAATAAAACGCTGGTGAATTTATTTCTTTCAGATAAAAAGACTCATCTCTCACATTTCTGTAGTGATGGCAGATCTACAACTGAGATTTCTTCAGGAGTAATCAAAACCAGAAGTCATCACTAAGGAGAGTGCTTTCCCAAGAAGCTTGGAGAGTAGGGGATTATCAGATAAAGACATTCTCTGCCCAAAACCTTCAGAAAGAAACATTCCACATCCAAGTATTGGTAGTCACTGATGACCACACTCTCTATTTAATTTCCTATCCATTTTTGATCCTTGTTTTTCCATCTTTATGATCATTTTAAAATTTTTATTATGATGATATTATTTAAGGCATTTCTCTTAACTTTGTTGTTTTGTATATCCGGAGAATGAACTTTCAATACTACTATCAAACATTTCCTCACAGGTAATCTTTTATCAAAATAGACATGTTCTCCTCAGTGATTTCAGTTTTGGATGAATCTTGACTTAAATGCATTATTTAAAGTTTGCAATTACTTGTATTTTTCATCTCTGATATAGTCATAGTTTTCTTAATGCCCATGCACATTTTGTACAGTCTTAAAATCATCCATATAACAAATCATTTGATAAAATATTAAAATTCAGCTACAAAAAGTAAAAAGTCATGAGAAGCTCTGATGGCAGCTATCACCACTGAATCTCAGAGCTCAACTTTGGTACTGATTTTCAGGAATTAATAAAATTTGTGAAATAATAAGGCTCAATCTCCCTTTTACCATGAAGCAATGATTGCAAGAGACCCTGAGGACTAAAAACTTTCACTTAGCCTACTCCCCCTCCCTCATGATTTTGGCTCCTGCAGCTTCTCCTCCCACTCTGATATTTGCATGACCTTAACTCCTAGCCATTTCCTCTTCAACCCTATTGGTAAGACCATATTTCACCTATAAATACCTATTAAACCCCCAAACAATTCTCTCCTCTTCTGAAATCCATATGTGACCAAAATATTCCCCCAAACTAGCTCAACATCTACTGAAACCTTCGTCAACCCCTCCCCTCCAGAATACATTATACCTCTCTCCCAAACTGGAATACACCTGTGTCATCATTTTTAAGCTGTCAAATTCTGAATAAAGGTTTATGATTAATGGAATATCAATTTCTTTTCTTTCACTAATCTTAAAACATTTATGGCCATAAAAAGTAAATAAATGAACCATGAAATGACATTATCTTTGATTGTGTTCTAGCACATCGATACTAGTGCTAAATACCAAGTGAAAATACAAATATAGTACTTTGCTTAACTTGATTTTATTATTTTCATATTCTGATTAAAATAAAGCTTTTCATGGTTACCCATGGGCATGATGAAACGATTTGTTCTAAATAATGTGGTAATCTTGGACTACAAGGTAGTTGACCTTCTCATTGGAGGTCACATGGTGCATGAAAAAACCAAAGGAGCTCTTTTTACATTTTCTACTTTAATCTCATTCTTAAAATATTCTTCAGCTGGATAGATGTCTTCTGTTTGACTTCTGCCCTTTCCCAACAAATCATGCAGTCTAGGACCAGATCAGAAAAGCCATTGACTGCTCCCTCTCCACCTTATTTTGGCTGCTGAAGTGCTTTGATTTTTCATTTTACAAGCACATTTATCAAATGCACAGCTAAATTATTTTTACATAATCAGGGCTCTTGGGACTAGCATAGTCTTCATGGGCACAGTCTTTAAGAACCTAATAAGATTTTGGCTTTGTCTTGGGTCATAGTAGGGCAGTAGAAAAATTAGGTGTTATAAATATTTTCCTCCCATGTTTAATCGATACCCTCATTAACTTGCACATGGAAGTGGTACTGTCACTGCTCATGCAGTTTAGGAAATGTTTATGTAAGAGCTTAGAAAGGAAAAGGAGAGTCATTTCTTCTAAACTGGAAGTTGCATTACTTAATACTTCTTGACCCTTAAGAATGAATTAAATCCCATCATGTTTTTTTTCAAAGCTGCAGATAAGAAAAAGAAACACACTAAAGTTTTATAAAATGCTTAATTTTAAATTATGTATAATGCAAAAAGATAGGAAAACAAATAAATGATAACAGTTAGCTACTGTTTTCTTGGTTGAAAGGCATGGTAGGCATGCCTTTCATGAAAGGTTGGTAGGCATGAGTATTTTTGAAAGTATCAGAATTATAAAGTCCAGAGAGACAGAAAAGCTTTTGGCAATTGTGCGAGATGTTCTTAGAGTGAGAAGGTGGCCAGTGTGTGTGTTGAGCAGGTAATGTCACAGTTTACACCATTTACTACTTCGATTGATTGCATCTATTGTTATTGATGAAAAAAGGAGAAAAAGCCAAAAGTAAACAATGATTGATTACATATGTTTAAGTTAAGAAGACATGATCTGGGTCATGTGTACCCCTATAATCTGAAATTTTAAAAAAAGGAAACATGATTTCAAATCTTTTGTAGTTAGTTCTATATTAGATATCCCAACCGAAATAGGAGGCCTTTGAAATATAAGAAAATGTGATGTAATTATTTTATAATTACATATGTATTTAATATTTACTTGAATTTTTAAATATTTTATTAGCATATATCTATTTGATACTTCATACTAAGAGCATAAAGTATCAGCATAAAGAGACTTACTATTCAATGACATATATTTTATATGAATATATGAATTACTGATGAAGCAACCTCCCATGTAATTTAAAACTGTATCTCATACAATACAAAACCTCAAAATGCACTGTTTCATAATTGCAGTATTTGTCTAATACCTCATTTTGTAGTCTAAAAATACCTTTGTTATTGAACTTCTTCAGATGTTTCAACATGAGAAATATAAAATTTGCATTTTAAGTTTGAAAAACTGAAAATATAATACGATATAAAATAAAATATTAATATAAATCAGAAACAATATGGAGTATGCACAAAAGTATCCATAATTTCATTAGTAATAGCAATTGACTTCTTAACTAAACTTTTCTTGTGAGCTAGTCATTAAGCTAAATATCTCCAGATATAACTTTTCTTTTAATTACTTCAGTGGGAAGTTTCGCAGGGTCACTAAATTTTTCACAACTGATGATGATATATGGTGACAATTTGCACTGAGCATATTTCCAGGCCTTTGCCAGGCATTTTAGCCGGCATGATACATTCACATAGTGTCACCGTATCTATCTGTATGAATATCTACTAAAATGCTCACTCTGAAATGTTAAAGAAAAATGAAAGTAGAAAAAATATCTTCACGTGTGTACTGATTAATAAAGGACACAGTCATCAACTGTAGGTCACATAGGGGGTGTGCATAAAGGTTTGGTGCAATTTAAAATCGACAACTAAAGGATAGGTAGAGGATGATTTTAAACTGCACACGAACTTTATGGACACCCTGTATTATGTTCTTACATCATATACGATATTTCTAAATTATTAAAATGTTATGATTCTTTTAAAGAAACTTCCATGTACTGATATAGAGATAGCCTGCAGCATTTAATTAATTACAAAAGATGCCACAGGAAGAAATTATGTATATTTTAAAAATAACTAAGCAATGTAAATAGATAACAGACCAAGGCAAGTTCAGTAGCGTATGTCTTAGTTGCAGTATGAGAAGTTACATTAAAAAAAAAAAAAAAAAACACTTATTCAGAAAAAGCTAGTGAGGGATTTACTAATATCTTCTTATAAGGGAAAATCATTATAAATTTCTTAAAACATTCTGTTACAGAAACACTGTTGTAATGCTATAACGACACCTCAATAGATAGCACATACTACACGCTGTTTACAGCTACTAGGAGCATGAGTGCAATTGCCAACAGGCTCCAGGAGGATGAACTGGTAAATCAAAGCTTCCCTGAAGTGTGAACGTAGCCTCCTTAACCAAACTGGAGCTGCTATGCTCATGCTTTCATTTCATGTATCCTACTCCACTCGCATGGTATATGCTGTGTGTTCAGTGAAATGTTGTTTCTCGCCGGCATACTGGAGTGTTTCTTGTCCACCTGCTGCAGCTTGAGTGTTATCTCAGGGTGCTGGGAGTGCAATTATCCTTTTTGCTCAGTAGTACTCTAATTAGTGTCTACTATCTAACTGAGCGTCTTCTATTAAAAGGAATTGGAAATATCCCAAGTCTGGGAGCACATTTAAAAATGTATTTCTTAATTTCTTGTAGTTATGCATGAGGGTTGAATGTATTTCAACAAAATTAAAGCTAAATTCTTCCTTACTGTTTTAAATACACAAGCACATTAACTTAGGCTAGAGAGAAACAGAGATGAACACAAATGAGGCTTTCATCCCTCAGTCACCGGCAGAGCGCCTCTTCTCTGAATACCTCCTTCGGCTTTCGTGTGTTGTCTTCAAAGCATCCATCACCCTTTGGTTTTCTCTTTTTTCAGTGAAATAATCAATTTTTTTTCCCACACAGCTGCGTTATTGCAATTCATACAAATAATATTATCCGTTTGTCATAGTGAGGGATCACTTGGTAAAACAATTTAAGTTCTGGTGTTTAACCCTGGAGGCCACAGAAGGTATAATTATTGCAAATCATTTAAATTCTTTGTGGCGTAGCTTCCTCTCTAAATTATAAGAAGGTGATTTGGCAACTGTTAGAATCTTCTTGATTCCTAGACATGAATTTATCACTATCTTTGGTCAAGTACAAATTTACAGGGAAGAACAAATCCTAACCACAGTATATTTATTGTACAAATATTACCAAGCCAAAATGAAGCCTCATTAATAAATTTTGTCAGTGTAATTGCCACTGAATTTCTATGCCTGAGTTTCAGCAAAGTTGCCAAGTTCATATAATAATGGGTCGGCACATTCTTCTTAACTATGAAAAACCTCACTTGTAATGTATAATGTTGAGTAAAATTCATTATGTTTACACATACACACATGTATATTTGAACGCTCATTATATATACATATGCATGTATATACATAATGTAATTATTTTCTCTTTTTAATAGATATACTGAGTTATAATTGATGCACAGTAAAATGAACACACTTGTATATTATGATAAATTTGGCATATGCATATACTGATGAAATTATCATTCCAAATATTAATGAATAAATACATTAACTTCAAAAGCTGTCTATGACCCTTAAAATTCTCTCTCTTTTTGATTTTTCAAGGTGGTGGATCAATGTAACTTGAAGCATTATAAAAGACTTAATGCCAAAGAATTATGAAATACATTTTTTACAAGAGGCCGTAATCAATAATCATCTCTTTCCTCCACCACTCATTCCAGTACTTTAACTAGACAAGTCGGCCTGGCTGATTAGGTAATTAAAAACTTAATCCCTGAAGGAGATAAGCCACTGATCTTTTTACCCTATTAAGGTTATTGTTACTGGAATTGCTAACTCATTGTTATCACCAGGCAGAAAACAGACACTGAAACTTCTGCGTTCTAGACAAATTCCATTTTGTATCAGAAAGTCTCACTCTTTAAATTAACTTTTTTCTTTTGTCTATTATTCTGGTTTCACAAGGATTTTGAAATGACTCTAAGGCAGTTACAATTTCATAGACTGTGAAAACCCTACTTTAACATAGTCAAAACATTTTTGCCTGGTAATGTAACATACCTCAAATATACCATGATATGATGCACAATTCTACAACTAAGCCACTGGAAATGTTGTCAGAACAGCCAATCATAATTCCATCACTTGCTTTCTGGACTCATGTATTCAAGCTATTTGGAACCCAAATAGCATATTTTGCCACCATTTCAATGACTGTAAAAGGCTGTGAAAAACAGTAAGCTACATTTGCTGAGTTTTGTCTCCAGCCAGAATCCTTTCTGTGTGTTGACAGTCCATTCCAATATTCTAACAGGTCAAATGCTTACAAGCATGTACTGTTTGGTGGGATAGTAGATACGCTGATACTCCATCCATGCTGCTGTGTAAAGAGCGACATAGATTAATGAGGCTGTTAGACTAAACGTTCAGTGCTGGCTGTAACTTTGGTAAGAGGGAGACCATGCTTCTTCATCCACACATCATGTTTGCCCTTCACACCTCGGAAATTCTGCCATACAAATTCCATGTGGCTTAATTATCTCCTTGAAGGCCCTATCTCCAAATACAGCCACACTAGGGATTAGGCCATGGGGCTTCAATCTATGAATTTTAGAGGAACACAGTTCTGTCCATAATAGGGTCACGTACCTTTATCCCTTCCCTTTTGTCTCATATTTGCACAATGCATCCCGATAGGCAAGCCATACTCCCCGGCCTTCATGTTTATTCAGTAGGGCAAGAAAATCAGGAAAATGGATCAGCAGGTCGTGGTTCAGTTATAATGTAACAAGTACCTACTTAGTGGAAAGCATTTTGCTAAGTATTTCAGGGATACAAAAATGTGGTCACAAAGGCCAGGTCTGGCTTTCAGGGAACTACAACCTTAACTAAGACTATTCCTAAAACAGATTTTGTTTAGGAATTTTGTTTAGGTGGCTTTGTCTATCACCTTATTATTCTATTCTTTAACAGAAACTTTGGGCCAAACAACTATTATATTCATTTTTTAGTCCAAAACCACCTGGGCTCCTTAGTTTCATAATACTAGAAATTCACAACATGGTACATCTATGGAATTAGAGTTATGAGGTTTGCGACTTCAGCCCCCTTGTTCACAGTATAAGGTAGATGGATGCCCTTCTGGAAAATAAACATGGAAAGACCTTATTTTCCATGAACATCATTCCATTTAATCTTAAAGTGCCTCTTGAAGGAAGCACAGATGGACAAGTAAGGAAGCAGGGAGTTATTTTTCTCAGAATGGGGAGGATAGAGATGTACCCCTCTGATAGCCATGAGGGGCTTTTGAGGTCCATGTGATGAGCCCAGGACAAGCAGGTAGTTTGAGCTAAATCTTCATGGCATGGGAAGAATTAAAACAGGAGAAAGCTGAAAAGAGGAACTAGCCAGGGTGAGAACATGGAAGTTTGTGGCTTGTCTGGGGCATTGAGCAGAGAGGAAATAGCTGACAGCAGTAATATTACACCTTGGCTGTGCAGCAGATCACCAGGGACTGACACTTGGGGCTAAGTGGGACCGACTCATGAGAAGCAGGAAAAGCTCAGTCCCAGACTTAAGGGCAGAATCTCACTGTCAAGCCAATCTCCACTATAAAGTTGATTTGTTAAGGGTCTAGTGCAGTGTTTCACAAAATGTGAGTTTAGAAATCTGTATTTCTGATTTTAAATTCTCTTTCTAGTTGTTCCTTAAACTCTCTAAAGTTTGAGGCTTATTCATTGGCTTAGTGTTGGGTGGGGGCAGAGCACCAGGCTTCATGCACTAAACAGATAACATTTGTTAAGCCTTCACTATGAGCCAGCCAGTGTCATCTCATTTAGTTCTCACAATGTATCAATGAGAGATTCTGTTGTTCTCATTCTATACAGGAGGAAATTGAGACACATTGAGAATATAGAACTTGCCCCGTGTCTCACGGCAACAGTCAGGATTTGAACGCAGCTGATCTAGCTGTGCAGCCTCCACTGTGCTAGTCTGCCGATTTACCGTAATTGACTGATGTTAGTTCATTCATTTAACAAATATTTACTAAATACCTAGTGTGTACCAAGTTTTGTGAATAAATGAGAAAAGTAATCAATAAAGCAGCAGAGTAATTTTCTCGTCTATCTGATAGCAGGAAAGGAGAATTGAGATAAAGCAGAGAATAGTTTCCTATGCATACTGAGTCAATCATTCCTTCAACAAACATAATTGAGCACTCACTGTGTGCTGCATCTGATGGCAGTAACTGAGGGTAAGGGTGTGCGGCAGGGACCAAACAGGTGGGAGATACACACCAGTAGGGCAGCTCCTAGCGGTGGAGAAGCTGGGGGCCAATAAGAGTAAAGGACTGCAGGAAAACACAAAACACCCGTAGCCTCCCACACCTGTCAGCGATCCCCCAACATATACACACACATAAGGCCAGTAAAAGGAAACCTTCTGGGTGTCCTTAACATCTTTCTCCACTCGTGGCGACTGACCCATTCCTCTCTCTGGAACGTACTTTCACTTTGTGTAGCTCGGTTCTTTTCTGCAATAAAAGCTGTTATGTAGAATTACACAGACACATACACACACACACACAAAAAAATTCCATGTGGCCAAGAAGAGAGGGTAGCTGACATCCACCAGTTGGTTGTAAAATAACTCATTTAAAATGACGATCTTTTTTCTTCAACTTTTATTCTTTCTAGGCCTCTGACTTACAAGCTCAGCCTTTCACTAGTGTCCAGGAGTCCATCCATCTACTCCCAGCATGGGACATGCATATTCACACAAAGTTTAGTACCAATCATTGAGCTTACCATCTTTTCTACCATCATTGTTTATTAGGGTCACCATTAAATAAGGCAATAATGTGGCAGTGGTATATTTTCTGTCCTAATTAATACATTAAAACACAATTTTTATGGCCTACTCAGAATTTTTAACTCTCTCTATTAAATGAATATAAGAAATCACACATCTAAGAATAGGTGTGAACTAAGAAGAGAGAACAGGTCAAATGAAGTAGTTGAGATAACAATTTGGGTACCTCTTTGAATAGCTCCTGAAGTCCTCTGGCCTTACGGAAACTATCTCTATCTAAAATATATCATTTCCTTCATGTTTCAATTATTTTATGGACCTAATAATACCCTGAATTATGGTGACAAAACCCACACATTTCACTATCAGTATCCCTCATTACACAAGGCTCCCATAACACGCCAGAAACTATTACTCAGTCAGTAGTTATCTATGTCAGAAGACACAACCTTGCTGCAAAATTCTGGTGCTGGGACAAGACTGTAAAGCTTGACCACAAATAGCTGTTGCTGCTCTTCTTTTAAAGAAGTGGAGTTCATTTTTGTACCCCTTCAAGTTGGGATGGCTTTGTGAATTGCTTTAATCAATAACAAGTGTTGGAAAATGCTGTCTTATTTTGGCCAAATCCTCCAGGAAACAGATTCTGAAATGGAGTTGATGTGCACAACGTTTATTAGAGGGTGCACTTGGTATCAACACCTATAAAGGGAAAGAAAAAGAGGCAAGACTGAGCAGTAGGATAAGTTGGCCTATAAATAGCTCTTTACATCTTCAGTCAATCAGTCCATAGCTCAGGGCCTAAAATGTGTTCCAGAGTTGTCCCATATTGGACTATAATGTTTTTAATACTCCCCTCACAAGCATTCATTGGATATGGACACACTTGACAGTGGGTGCCTGTGGAAAAGTTCACGTGAAAAACTTCTCTTCTTTTTGCCAACTGCACTCCCAACTTCTGGGCCACACATTCTTCCTTGAAGAGGAATATGGGTGATATGCATAGTATTATCATATCTACAATGTTTATATCACCACATCCATGACATCAGGGACATAGTGGGTGGACATGCGGACACTTAAGGGAAGAGTCATATCTTGATGTGTTTGAATTGCTAGAAATAATTTAATAAGTTTAAAACCAATTTTCAATAGTTTATTATAAGTAAGTTAGGAATTAAGAAATTGATTTCAGATGATAGGCAAAAGGGAAAAGAGACAGGAGAGAAGTGGATCAGAGAAAAGCATGTGCATATTCAGACCTCGATAGCAATACCAGGAGCCCCAACTCTTGGGCAAAGTGGGACAGCCTGAACCTGGCATTTTCAAATGGAGAAACTGTCTTGCTGGAGCTTCACCCCTCCCGCAGCATGACTTGGCTCAGAGATCACTGAGCCCTGAGAGACAAGGCTCGTGCAGGCAGGTGGGGCTGCCCTTTGGGAGAGTGAGTGCATTTGGGGAGTTAGGAAAATAATGAAGGAGTGCAGAACACACTCGAGACAGGGTGGGCACCTAAACCTCCTTAAGAGAGAAAAGGATGGGTGGTGCCTGTGGCTCAAAGAATAGGGTGTCAGCCCCATATACTGGAGGTGGCAGGTTCAAATCCAGCCCTAGCCAAAAAAAAAAAAGGACTTCCAGTGAGATAAGGAAGAAAATTCCTCCTTTATTCTGTTTTCTCGGTACTCATCTGCCTGCAAGTTTTCCTGGGGGATTATTCATTGCCACTCATGAGATTTGTGTATGTGGTCAGATTGGGGTCTGCTTTGACATCCTACTTGTGGACTGTGTTCCCTGTTCCATGCTCTGTTTGTGTTAAGATCATAAATAACCTAGAGTAGTAAAACTAAGAGGTAAATCAATCTAATTTAGGTAGGTAGTTAAAGAAATAGTTTGGTTAGAAAATATAAGCCCAGCAAGAACCATGACATAAAGGTTTAGCCTTCGCCCATTAGATTGATGATTAAAATAGTGATGTGTTTGATAAAAACAGAACTAGCCCAGAGTTAGTGACTTTCCTTCTGTGTTCAGATTTAGAGGTGGAAAGCCTCCAAAGCATCTTTTTTAAAAACTTTGAGTCTTTGACTCTTTTTCTGTCATCCGCTTGTCACAACCAGTCATTGGGAAAGAACTCATGATGTAGTTACGACTGGTCCCTAACACTGCTCCAACTAGGCTTTAAATTCTGCTTTCCTTTAATTCTCTTAGAACACTCTTGCAATAATTATTATGTTAAAAATGTTTTGTATTTTATGATGCTTTAATACCATAGAGTGTTGTGGACTGAGGGAGGGGTTAACTTGTCTAGGGTTAGGTAAATTCCTAGACACAGCAAACAGCTTGCCAGTAAACCACACAAACCTGAGTTCATAACCCCCACTGTTTCCTTTTATCAGGGTCTTCCAGTCTGGGGACAGTATCTCCTCACTCTAAGCCACCCCAGAGACAGGTACATGATGTCTAGCCACCAACTCAATATCCCAAACCCCACCAATAAAGATCTACAGGAAAAGTTGTACAATTCAGTTATTTCAGGAAACCATTGAGAATCACCCTCTCCTTTTGATGAAAATAATTGTTGAAAAAAAGATATTACATATATACCAAAGATTCACTAGAGTGTACACAAATCAGCAAAACCCTCTAAAGGAATGTGTATGATGATAAATCAACCCTATCATTGCCTTTCTGGTCTTTAAAACAATCTTGTATTAAATGGACCTCATTCTTATTATATTTATCTCTCTACTTGGGGCAATAAATATAACTTCTTCAATAGAAACGTCATCATAAGAAGTGAGACTATCAAGTTAGGCACAGTGGCTAACACCTGTAATCCCAGTACTTTGGGAGGCCACGGTGGGAGAATTACTTGGGGCCAGGAATTCATGACCAGCCTGCAGAACACAGTAAGAAAATCACATCCAAAAAAAAAAAAAAAAAAAGTTTGACTATCATTAAAGAAGCATTATAAATATTTTCTGAAAAGAAAAAGATGCACTGAATGTACATTAAACATAATGTATTATAATTAAATATTCTTATTTTTTTACAGAATCTGAAAGAGTAAAAACATCTTGACAAAGGCTATTGATCAAAGCATCAATTCTGCCAGTATGACTTACTGCATAACATGCTAGTCTATGGTGAAATTATTTCAATTAAAATCAACTATTTAAATGACATTACCTCCAAGATAGTTCTGTGACTTATGTAAACTCATCTATATCTAAAATTTCTAATTGGGATTGAAAATAGCAACTTAACTGGATTTTCTTCCTTTCATCCTTTGAAATGCTCTAGTGCCATCATGAAAATCACAATTATGTTTAAGCCGTTTTTATTATCACTATCTTTTTTAGTAAGTAGTGACAAATGGAAACCACTCACAGGAAATTGAAATGCTAAAATGAATTGAAGAGTAAGCCAAGGCATTTTAAGAAAATGCTAACACAGAGAGAAAATCCTTTTCTAAAAGAAGTATAGTGAATAAATTACATTGCTTCATACTGCCTTTCAGATCGGCTCTCTACCCTTCTACTAATTTTTGAGAAAATACAGCTTATAAAATTTAGTTGAATTTCTTTTAATCATTTTAATTTGAGAAACAATAACTGCTGGTCATTATCATTTTGACTTTAGTAAAATAAACCACTAAGTTTCCTCAAGATAGAGTAGCAGTTAATTACTGAAATAGTTGTAGTTTCATAACGAAATTACTTTATCTAATTGTTTAGGTTTTAAAAGTTCATCATCTTTATCATAGAGTCTTATAGAAAAAGAGCAAATCTTAATTAATAGTGAATCTTTTTCTGTTATTATACAAATGTTTTCATTCATATTACAATCTGGTTAATTTCTTAATTAAAACTTTAAGATGCCAATTCCAATTCTTTCTGGCTTTTGGTCATGATAAAAAAAAATTGTGGGGTGAAGAGAAGGTGATTTTGAGCTATTTTAGTGGAATCACATCTCATTATTCTTGATATGAAAACAATCATGCTAATTATTTGTATTAAATTTATTTTATAATTAAAATCCACTTTAAAACTCTCCTCCTCTATTTCATGGACTTTGAGTGATGCTTATTTCTCTCAGTCCCTCTGAAGGAACAATAATCAAAGCATGGTCATAGGGTTGAAAATTGAACTAATCAGAATCTTCACCTTGAATTATTAATATCTATTCCCGGTTGATATACAGTAATATGCTCTCCCCCAATGAAAGTAACTTTTTGCAGCAGATGTATATAAAACCAAGGAGCAAAGAGAGGCAGAAAAGTTCATGTGAGAAAAAAAAATTGAGTAAAAGTTGTGATTTTGCTGGATCCTTGCATCTAAAGATATCTGAAACTAATTCATCTATTTAATCAAAATTTATTATTATTTTCCTTTTAGAGCCTGAAATATTCAATGGCCTGTTATAACTAACCATTATCTGTATTAGATTGCACTATCTGATTTGTACATTATGTCACCATAATTGGATTGTCACTGCCACAGGTAATGTTGAAATTTAATTCTCATTGCAAAAGTGTTGAGAGGCAAGACCTTTATATGGTGATTGGGGCAGAAGGGGTCTGCCCTCATGAGTGGGTTAGTTACTGAGGAGTGGGTTCCTGATAAAAGTTGTAAGATAGGAGGACCAGAGATGGAATGCTATGATGTGTCTGTCCCCTCCAAATCTCATTTTGAAATTTTTCATTGTAATAGTGTTGAGAAGTGAGACATTTAAGAGGTGATTAAGTTATGAGGGCTCTGCCTTCATTAATGGATTAATGCAATTATCACCTATCACTGGAGTGGCTTAATTATCTCAGACGTGGCTGACAAAGGGATGAAGTTCAACTTCTATTCTGTCTCTGTCTACTGTACTTGCTTGCCTTTCTGCCTTCTGCCATGAAAAGTCACAGCATGAAGGCCCTTGCCAGAGCCCAGCACCTTGACATTGGACTTGCCTGCCTCCAGAACTATGAGAAATAAATTGCTATCCTTACAAATTCCCCAGACTGTGGTATTCTGTTAGAAAAGTAAAAAAATGAACTAAGAAGGATGTAAAACAACACAATAAAAATTCATATTTGAAATTCAAGCAGTGAGATATTTTTACAGATGCTGGTACTTGACACAAGTTCTCCCAGATGACATGGAGGCAGTTAATTCAACATGAGATCTAAAATGGGTGGCTTTCTGTCATCCAGATGAGTTGAGAATCCTTTTTTGTGCTGAAAATACGCCTCTAAATTAACCTATTACTTTCTGGGCCTTGGGAGGCAAAGTTAGGTCACCTGGATCTTTTGGAAGTACAGGGGAGAATTCTAACAATGATGGTGTGGGCTAGCTATTTCTTGTGATCTTCAGTACTTTGGAAAAGAAAGAATCTCATAGTCCAATTATGAAAATCAGTAATGTAAACAGGAATGTAAAGTTGAGATTAACCTTAATAAGTATCATAGGTGTACATTTCTGAATGTCAGGGGTGAGAATTCTGCTTTTTACCATGTTATTCCAACTCCTTTTTCCAATCTGTTCACCTCCCAAAACAAAGGATGATTAAAAAGTAATTATTGCTTCAATTTCTTTAAAAATTAGAGAAGAAAGCAATTCTATTTTTTATACATATAACAGATAGTATCATTAATTATTTTCAACTCATATGAGCAATACAGTTTAGTGACTGTACAGTCAGGTATTAGGAAACACAATGGTTTAAATACCAGTTCTTCTGCGAAAAACGAAAATAGTATTGCATTGTGTTATTTTATTTCAAAATCCAAAAACTGTCTTCAGTATGGGCATATTTGTGACTTAACACATCTTACATTTTATTTTCAGCAACATCTCTCATTGAATTCTGGCAGAATATAACAGTATCAAGAGATATTAAGATCATAGGTCCTTTTAGTGATGAAGTGATGGATTGCCTTATTTCTTTTTACTTCCTTCTACAGTATATCACTTTGAGTAAATGTTGAAGAGTATAATAAATTGACACCATATTTCCAAACCCTTTCCTTTATACTGAAGGTCATTTGGATATGAGCTTGCCAATAGTTTCCAATATGTTGCTACTGTCTAAATAATGAAGTAAAATTTGTCAAAGGGCTTTATAAATATGAAATTAATATTAATTATGCACAGAAATATATAGCAACTTTTAATCACACTTTAAAAAAATAATATTTGCATATTACTTAAGGCATGAATTCATTATAATTAAGTAGATGCTTTAGTTTTGTATTAAATATTCTGAAATATCGAGGTAATGTGAAGCCAACTGGATCCCATCTTATATTTTTAAAAAGCTTCAATCATGATTAATATTGAGCTATCGTTAGAAGATGGGAAGAGCTACCTAAAATATAAAATCAAAAGTTGACAAACTTACATGAAATTACAAATTCACAGCTTTAACAAATTCCCTTACTCCAGTAGTGTTTGCTTTCTCTCACAATCAATCTAAACCAGAGAGGCCTTAGCATAGGAATTCAATTCTGAAAACAAACAAGGATTTGACTCTCTACTTTCCCTAAAAGTTACATGCACGTGAGCAAGCTTCTTAACTTCTCTAAGCAGTTTGGTCTGAGTAGTGAGAATATCACTAGAAATTATAAATAAGATAAATCATATCAAGCTATTTTTACTTTTCTGTGCCTAATATGTACCCATACATATTCATCATACCAATTTTTAATATTATTTTTTAATAATAGTATACGTTTATATAACTATTACTCTATACCTGTTATTATACAAATCTAAAAAAACTACATGCCAGTGATACACAATTGGCTTTCAGTTTTGGTAAAAGTATGTGAGTATCCAATAAATGGTTCCATTAAATCATATGCCATTTATTGGTTATTCATTCATATCACTCTGTTAAGTTAAAATGTAATACCCTTTTCAATGTTCTTGTTTAAAAAGAGAAACTTTTGTAAATATACATAGAATAATATCAAAGAAAAGAGTGAGAATGTGTTTTAAGTCCTGGCTTCATTCCTTCCTATATTGTGACCCTAGGTAATCACTTGAACACTTGAGTTTGGGATACACCTAGAGCATTCAGATGACAGACAAATAAATTTTTCAGAAACTCAGTCTATATAGTAATTTGAGATTCTCAAACTCAGCCTATCTGTCGTATATTGTCAGTCCTGTCTTGCACTATTCTATCAATGAAATGGAATACTTGTGAGTGGGAGTGATCAGCTTACTAGGCTCCCCTCCTAAAATCAGGGACCAGTAATCAGGCCTTGGGTTATACTCAGAGGTATGAATCACAAAGATTCTCTGAGCACCTGAGGTGAGTTGAGAGAGAACAGTTGAGATTCAGGGAATGCTGAAGGTAGGAAAGTGGAGCATGAGACCCCGTAGGAGTCAGGCTGACCTCAGTCTGTATCCCTAAAATGCTCTAGTCCTGACCTGGGTCTGGTTCCCAAGGGGGCCTTAATCTTTTTTTAATAAGACATTCATAGTTATGGAATCTGTGAGGCCTATGGCCTGACATAGACATCTTGCTTGTCCAGACTTGAGATCAGTCAGTACTGTTCCTCAGCTATAAGATGATAATAATAACATCTTACTTAATATAATCTTATTGTGTGTTTTAAAGATACTGTGTGCATAATAACCAGCACAGCTCTTGACATACAGTTGTATCATAATGAGATGGTACACAGTAGAACCTCTGTGACTTGACCACCCAGGGACATTTACAAACTGGTCAACATATGGAGGTGGCCAAGAAGGGGAACTAGGCCCACTGTACTGAACACTTACATGTGATGTGTCCAGTCTCTGAAAGTCAGGTCACCTTAAGGAGGTGGTCAAGGTAGGGAGGTGGTTATCTATGGAGGTTCTACTGTAGTTTTCAAGTGTGGAGACCTTTCAAGAATCAAAGTACAAGTGCAATAACAAGTTCACAGTTTTTGCAAATAGTCTTCTGCTTGTTTACAGCCATATTCTGCTTTGTTTATAAAGAGTTCAGGTATTTGAAAACTCCCATGTACTCTATCAATGCCCACATACATTTTAAAAATAAAGTGCAAATACTCTATTGGAAAGAAATCAAGAATTAGGAAATTGTGAATCAGTTCTAAAATGTAGTGTCTACACAAATCACCTGAGGAACTTGGACTATGCAAGTTGCTGGCAGTCAATTCTTGAGTCAATCTGCATTTCTAATAAGTCTTTAAGTCATTCCGATGCTCCTGGCACATGGATCACACTGCCATGAGTTATTCTTTTTTTTTTTTTTTTTTTTTGAGACAGAGCCTCAAGCTGTCCCCCTGGGTAGAGTGCCGTGGCATTACAGCTCACAGCAACCTCCAACTCCTGGGCTCAAGCGAGTCTCCTGCCTCCGCCTCCCAAGTAGCTGGGACCACAGGCGCCCGCCACAATGCCCGGCCATTTTTTGGTTGCAGCCGTCATTGTTGTTTGGCGGGTCCGGGCTGGGGATTCGAACCCGCTGCCTTAGGTGTACATGGCTGGCGCCTTAGCCGGTTGAGCTATTCTGATGGCCTTAAATGGTCTTTTCTAGTTGTTAGGTCAAATCTAGATCTTCTCCATGCTTGTATTCAAGGAAGAATTACCCAAACCCACACACTAGACCTTCAGAAGGTTTCAGAAAGGAGTTGTCTTTGGCCCACACACCCTTCATTCTGATTCCATTGCTTCTATTTTAAATATATATTTGTTCTTATACAATATTTCATACATAAAAGTAAATGTGACTGCTATTCCTCTTTCTTCACTTAGGCTGAATATCTAAAAGGCACAGTAGTTGAAGCAGATCAATTCATCACATGAAAAGGACTCTTACATTTCTCAACACACTCATTCCATTTTTGGAGTTCTGATACATTTGATTACATTTCCCTTATAACGTCACTTATGTCATCATTTATATTATTAATATAAATTTATTCATTTTATAATCATAAGTAAATATAAGTAAGAATATTATGAACTATTTGCAAATAAAATAACTTTTTCACTCAACTCTGTGACAAACACCTGGGATCATAAATTTTTCTAGTCAATATATTCCATTACCTGTCAAAGTAAAAGAATATTTTACTTAAATGCTAAATAAATATGCCTATTTTCTGATCCTAATGTGATATCTTTGGGGAAATGTAAGCTATAAATTAAAAATACTGTATATATTTTGTTACTGCACTTTGTAAAAAAATTATTTTCTAAAAAACATGAATGGTTTTATTATTTAAGAAAACACATACACAAGAAAACTTCTTGGTATTTCTTTACGCAAATAAAATATGGGACCACATTTCATTTAATAAGTTTGTTACAGAATTAGAATATCCAGGGACCTGTCCTTCTCCTAAATCTCCAGCTTCTTTGTGAGGTTCTCGTGAGTCTGGAATGCTAACAACAATCCACCACACACCAGCCTGGAGTCTGCCTCGTCCGGGACTGGTCACTGAAATCCATTCTTCTTCCATCCATACTGATTCAGAGTTAATCCGATTGTCGTGCCTCTCAAGTTTTTTTGTTGGCAGTGCTGTAAATGATACCATTCTCTCTTGAAGTGTGGAGGTAAAAGCATATAACCTTAAATCTTCCGATAAAGATGTGTCCATCCAAAGGAAAGCCAGTTTGAAACCAATTTTTAGAAGTAGCATCAGAATGTAGGTCTGGTGTAACATTACTAAATCACTGTGCAGATATTTACTGGGAGCCAACAAATCCTTTAGTTGGTTAATTAGTTCAATTTAGTTGATGTTTGCAAATTAAAGGGTGTTTTATGTGAGACTAAGGCAAATGATATAGATCTTGAAAGTTCAAACGTGTTCTATGTAAAGTCTACAAATTAAACTATGCATATTTGTTACTATTCAAAAATATATTTAAAATTTAAGTCTTCCCACGTGTAAAAATCTCAGAATTATTTGAACTGGCTTGAATTATAAAAGTCAAATATAAAGGTGTCATTGGCATAAAAATTTCAAAGTAAAGATAACTTAGAACTAGCATAAAATCATCACAGACCTTAATGTTTACTTTTTATATTGAATATTTTAAAGAATCACATTGCAGTGTCTGAAAAAGAGCACATATACTTAGATTTGGAGCCAGTATGTCTCCTGCTACAGACTAACTGAAAGCTTTGTGTCAGGACAGTGAGATGACACCTTTAGACCAGGTGCCCTTTTGATTCACTCACTTTCTACCGGTTTGTATAATAGATAATCCAGTAGGGTGTTGCTAAAATTCCATAGGTAAAATAATCAATAGAATCCTATGATAAAAATTCAGATTTTTGGTCCTACATCCGTAGAGATCTAAACAAGGATGTCTGAAATTCTGTCATGGAATCTGTGCTTTCATAGGCAGCTCAAGTCTTTTCAATATCATTTATGTAAAGGACCATAATCTGAGAAACACGGAGATAGAAGAAGAAACTGATAAAATGCTATAATTAATTTAATGGATCTTTATGTCTGAGTTCATTCACAATGAACTTATAATTTAATTTAGTTTAATTTATTTGCAAATACAAATACATGTGAAAAGATGTATAGGAAAAAAGTCATAACAATCACTTTCTTCCTTCACTTCAGATACAATTATTATTAATAAGTTCCAGTTTTGCATTTCAGAAATCTGCGATGTATATAGACTCAACTCTCTTTCTTCCTTTTGTAATTCATTATGAAACGATGCCACGTGAATCATTGTGTTTCTTAGAGGAGGGCAGGTATACATTAGAAGTGTTCCTTTGTCTCCAGAATTACACTTACCAGCTAAACATCTAGGTAATGGAGGCCATTTCTCATTGATTAAAATTAATGATATTTATAACCTTACTGAATGGAGTCCCTACTAATCCTGGACTGCAATTAATATACCAGTTTCTAGAATGGAAACTTACTTAGATTAATATTTGAAATGTCAGCTTTTATTTGACAGATGATGCCTGTCAAATAAACGTAATCCATCTAGAGAAGATAATAAAAATTGCTTAAATATGTACAGTAGACTCAAGAAATAACGACGCTTTTTGCTATACGTAGTGGAGAGCACAGGGAAATGAAGTAATATTAAAGTCTTTTTATTTTATCCTTATCTTTTCATGATTGATAGTCAATTAATTTTAATAAAGCTGAGCTAGCACTTGTCAGGGAGTAAATAATCAGCCCTTTAAAGTGATTTCAAACATCTCCAGTCATGTAATCTTGAGCAAGCCACTTAAACTTGAACTTCTATAATGTTCTTACCTGTAAAATGAAACTAAAGGTCACTGACATAATTTCCAGTGAAAAACCTATTTATTGGCACTTATACTGAAACGACCTCGCTTCTGTGGCTTTGCGTGCTGTGTTGTATCTTTTGCCAGCCTTAAGTTGGCATCCAACACCTCTTCCCAGTTGACTGTCCTCCAGAGGGGCCTGGGCATTTTACCGGGGCCACTGAACTAAGGATGACATATGTGTGGAGGGGAAGAAGGATTTACATATAAAATCTGAAAAAACTTTTAAATAGCTTTATTGAGATATAATTCACATACAATAGAACTTGCCCATTTACATTACAGAAATGGTTGTTTTTAAAACACATTCACAGAGTCTTGCATTCACTGCTACAATCAATTAGAATTGCCTTTGTCCTTTGGGGATGTTATAACAAAATTCCGCAAACTAAGTGACTTATAAACAAATTTACTTCTCAGAGTTCTGCATCATTCAACATTCACATCAGAAGTGTTGGAGGACTCCTATTTCTCCACATCCTCATCAACACTTATATTTATTTGTTTTATTTTCAGGCCTTTTTTTTTTAATAATAGCCTTCCTAGTGTGCATGAGATGATATGTTATTGCAATTTTAACGTACATTTGCTGATGTCGAATGACTTTTAGCATCTTTTAATACTCTTGTAATGTTCATATTTGTACATATTCTTGGAAAAGTGTGTATTTAGACACTTTGCCTATTTTTTAAACTGAGCATTTTTCGTTATTGTATTGCAAGAATATTTTTATACATTCTAGATAGAAGTGTCTTATCACATATACGGCTTACAAAAATTTTCTCCTATCTGTGGGATGCACCCCTATTTCCATCTTTTCACTAGCTAAACATTAGCAGTTTCCATGCACAGATGGCCCAAGGGGTGGCCCCAACCTCAAATTCTGTGTATGATGCACCCATAGGCTTCTTCCCATTCCTTCTAAATGGCCAAAAGCCTAGGCCTTTGCTTCCACTCACATTAGCCAAGAGTTGAAAAAACACAATGAGGTCTCCCCCAGGGTTCTCCCCACAGCTATGTGGTACTGTCCCATCTCCAGAAATAATGGGGGAATTTGGGGTCTTATTTAAGGGGCCAATCTGGTAAGAACTTGCCTCTGTTTCTATGCCTGCCCCTCAATCCCATAACAGTGATTAGAGAAGTCCCCCATGCCCAAGGAAACCACTGGTTTTGACTCATGAGACATTAGAACTTTGCTGTTCAACCTGAAGCCTCCAGTCACTGTGGCTATTTAAATTATATGAAAAATCAGTTTCTTCAGTTGTATTAGGTACATTTCAATTATTCATGGTATTAGTAGATTGTTTTAGCTCAAAGGTATAAGTTAGCACTGTGCATTAGAACATTTTCATACTATGTTCTTTATATCCTTTACTACAAACAAATCTCACTCTGCTTGTTTATTTTTCAGTTTTCTATAAAGTTTTTCTTCCTTAAAAAAAAAAACTGAATAGGGGTGCTATTCAGTTTCCTGTTTATGACCTTTGATGATATCTGATTTATTTTACTGTTTGTTGCTGGTCCTTTAGGTGTCATTATCTAAAAATTCATGATCTATTCCAAAATCACAAATATTGTGATTAAGAATATTTTATTTTAAGAATATTATATTTTAAGATACACACACACACACACACCTTTTACAATAATGTCTCAAAGTAGCTTTGTGTTAAGTTTCAAGATCAAGAATTATAGTCCTTTGAAACTGTTCTTCAAAATTACTTAAACATTCTGTTTCAAAATTACTTAAACATTCCACATGAAAACGGGACCATCAGCCTTTTAATTTCTGTAACTAAGACAGCCAGGATTTTTACAGCAATTGCATTGAATTGTTTAGATCAATTTAAAGATTATTGACATCTTAACAGTGCTGAGTCTTCTGATCCAAGAACATGTAATAGTTTCCAAATTATTTAGGCCATCTTTGATATGTTGCTGCCATATTTTATTGTTTGCATAATATAAGTTTTGCACTTCTTTTGTGAAATATATTTCTACGGGTTCAATGCTTTTATATACTATCATAATGTTAGTGTTTTAATTTTCTAGTGTATAAAATATAATTAATTTTTGTGTATCAGTTTTGTATCTTGCAACTTTACATTTGTTTGTTAGTTCTGGTGGATTTTTAATTATTCTTTTTTCTTTTTTTATTTCATATTAATATGAAGATATACATGTTCGGGTTATATTGCTTTCAATTCTAAGCTAAAGTTCAAAATTGTAGTTAAGTCCTTTACCAAAGAGGGTGCACTGAACACCCTCATATTGTGAACATTATGTGAGATCCCACAAACCTACACCCCTTCCTCTTTCCTCCCTTCTTGTCTCTCCCACCCTCCTTACTAGACTACACTTGTGTTATTTTCTTTCTTATGGGCGTGTAGTTGTTTATATTACAATTGAGTACATTGGATACTTTTTTTCCATTCTTGAGATACCTTACTAAGAAAAACGTGTTTCAATTCCATCCAGATAATCACAAAAGATCTTTTCTTATGGCTGAGATTTTTAATTACTTGTTTAGGATTTTCCTATATATAAGATTATTCCATCTTTAACTAGAAATAGCTTCGCTTCTTTTCTGATCTGAATGCCTTTTTTAATAGCCTGAGAGCTTCAGAAAGTTTATTTTTGTTTCTACTTAAATAAATGCTTTTCTAATAATGAAAGGATGTCACGTTTTATGAAATGCCTTTTCTCCTGTTGAGATGACCAGGTATATTTTGTTTCTTATATTATTCATATGATGTATTATATTAATTGATTTTTAGATGCTAAACTATCCTTGAATTCTTAGAATAACTTCCACTTGGTCATGGTGTAAAAATTCTTTCAAATATTGCTAAATAGATGGCATTTTGTTAAGGATAATTTGTGCTTAGATTAAATAATATTCATTCATAGTTTTCTTGTGTTATTTTTTCCATTTTGGTTTCAAAAGCTTCTGTGCTGTTTTTCTGTCCATTATTAAAAAGTTAAGTATGAAGGTGTTCATACTTTGCTGAGTTGTCTTCAATTCTGTCAGGTTTTATTTTAATGTGTTTGGAGACTCTCTTAGGTGCAATTGTCATGCTTCTAATTATAGTAACCTTTTATTATTATACAGTGTTCCTGTGTGTGTCTACTATGATTTTCCCTAGAATCTATTTTGTAGATATTTGCAAAGTGACTCTAAACTTTATATGATCCTGATATATGTTTATCATCTTGTTACTTTTTATGCATTTATTTATTCAAATATAAAATTGTCTCATATAGACGGCATATAGTTGGATCACATTTCCCCCAGGCTGATACTTTCTATATTTAGGTGAGATTGTTTAATCACACCATCAGGCTCTGCTTCTTATGCAGGGGCAACTACTGTCCATCAGCTTTGTTAATCCTTCTAAATGCAGACCTTTGTTTCCTGGAATGTTGCAATTGAAATAAATTGGCTGATAGGTGAAGTACACATGAAAGATAATTTGTTGTCCTCCCCTTACACTGAAACTGGGAACATTAACATTTCAGATTCCCAGAGTCAGCATAAAGGGAAGGGAAAAATTACAGGACATTAATAATTTTGGTCTGAGGTGTTGTAATAAACAGAAAGAATGAAATGGAAGAGAATATTAGGGTAATGTAAACAAATGCTATTTATCACAGAATCAGTTAACAGTAGACTCTTTTGAATAACAACAAAGTAGCTTTCTTTCCCTCCCCTAACCCTCGCCTGATTCTGTAGAAAAAGTATATTTAGCATGGGGATATCCTCTGACCTATGTGCTGGATGAACTACTGATTTTATACACACATACAAATTCACACTGACTCTTGCAAAATGATATCAATAATGTCACTTTCTTAAAATAGTGTCATGACTTTTCATAAGCGTTGTGGTTTTATACTCTTAAATATAGAAGATCAGTTTTTACAACAGATCAGGATGGTGTAGGGTGTTATCTGTTCATAACAGATCCTCGGTGATTTTTCTCAAGCACTCACTATTGTCCGTTCCATAAATAGCTTTGGCTTAAAAAGAATGAACAGGTGGTGTGACAGTAAGAAGCCATGCCTGTGTTAATGTGGCATTACTTTCTGCAGGAAAAAAAAATGCTTTCAGAATTTCAGGCTGCCAATCTATTCAATTGGCACCTTCAGCCTAAACTGTCACAGTATTTTAAGAGCAGGCATGTTGCCATCTAAACAGATGGTTACAAGTATTGACAGCCAACTGGTTGTGTATGTACATCAGTTGTAGGTGTTGAAGGCAAGCTGCTCTGTTAAGAAGGTCAACTGGCATCCTGTCCACAACTTCACGATTACTATGGAGAGGGATAGCTGTCTATTCGTCCTACTTTCTTACCCATTTCTGTATTCATCTCTTGAATGATTACAGAAACACGACAACAAGATCCATATATTATAATTAACAGGTTATGATCCAGTGGCACAAGAGATACCCCGAATCTGGTACAAAAATAATATTAACAATAAAAATATTAAAAGCTCACATATAAAGTAAATGTATATTTTTAAAAATACATTTAATATATTCTTTTTAAAAGGGGACTTGATTCCAAACATTTATAGCCAAACAATCTTTGAAGTATCAAACAAATTTGTCTGGCAATCTCCTGTATACATAAGCAGTGTCCATTAATTTTATGAAGTCAGTACAGTTTTGCAATCTAATTTAATGTCTAATTTTAGGCAATGCTTGACTTTTATCAGATTTTTTTTATTCAAATAAGCTAACTTCTAATCATACTGACTTACATTGTCATTTTTCAACCTTTGATTTTTAAAAATGACACTAATATCTTATTATATTTCTTTTAATTCCAAAAACTGGCTAAGTCAAGAAAGAAAGTAAAGTTATTTTACATTTTTTTCTGCTCCTCGGTAGCTTGCATTCAAAGAAACTCACATTTTTAGTGAATGGACGTACAACAGGGTGTTGTTTAGCTAAATAATGACACCCCAAAGTGTAAGACTGGCATCCTGACGATGGCAAACTAAACTCGTTGAAAAGACCTCAGAAACAAGAACTTCTGATCTTCTACCCTCTTTTTTCCTTCCTCCACATCTCTCAAAACAAAAAGTAGAAGAATACAGTCATAGAAACTAGAATTCCTTTTCCCAGAAGGCAAATGTAAAAGCTGGAGGACACTTTCTGCCCTCGCACTCCTGAAAACAGGCCAGCGGACTCTCACTCCAAAGCGTCTTCCGTATCCCAGGGGAAGACGTGCTATAGGGAAAGGCCAAAGAATTCGGAACAAGCCGGCTTTCCTAAGTTCCCTTCAGTCTGTTACATCAGCTCACAGCCTTTCTGTAAAATCATATTGCTACATGCCTCTCCATGGCTTTTCATCAAACCTAGTCACAAAATTGCAGTTTTCCCTGGGTCTTTGATTTTTAATTTCTGAAGACATGCATTCCAGCTAAACTTTTGATCAAATATATTTTTTGTGTTTTTGTCTTGTGAATCTGGCTTCTGTTACTAGTGTGTCAGTCATAGACCTAGCAACCAGTAAGAAAAAGGCATTGCATGTTTTTGCCCCTATGGTATTTTAATAATACAATTATTAGAAATTCATAAAACAGAAGGCATCTGTGAACTCTCTAGGAACGTTGCCTGGAGAAGGTCGGATTTCTTTCACTTTCCATTAGGTGAAAGAAAGAAAAAAGATGTCATTATAAAAATGTATTAACTTTTCATCAGTAGAAGGGACTGATGTACTTTCCATTAGGGGACGAGAGGCCGTAAGCACAAAGTTCCATAAGCGAGGTCTATACTAGTTTATCACAAAGCAAACTAGAAAAAATATGTGAAGGAAGTATACACCCTTGTAACTTTTTTTTGTTTCATATTGTTTTGGATTATAATTTGGAGTAAAATCTCATCAGCTTTTTGAAAGACCAACAGTTGATAGAAGTTCACTAAATCATGGAGATAGTAACTCCAAATACCTGGAATGTTGGAGAAGAATATGAATAAAAAGATGCTAGTCTGCCCAATCACATAATGCCAATACAGACAAGTAAGTTTGAGTACATTATGATAATAATTACAACATAGCTAACATTTATTTGAAAAAGGCAGTCCATTAATTGCTTCATTTGTGTCATTACATTTAATATCCACAGCAAAGCTATGAGATAGTCAATCTTTTATTCCCAGTTTATTAACAGCAAGGCGCATCTTAAAGAATCTAAACTACTGGTACGAGGCCTTCATTAAATGAGAGAATTTGTTGTGATTCAATCTCAAAATTGCTTCAGTCCAAAATTCCTATTCTTAACTGCTGTGTGAGGGTGGGGGGTTTAATGAAAAGAATCAAAACTAAGTAAACAACTGTAAACTAACAGTGTCATGCAAGTATTAAAAATGAACGATCACTCTAACGGAATTGTCATCATAGATCTGCCGCTTTCTTATTTTGTAGCTTTTCCTAGCATTGATGTCTACATTTCTAAACGGAGTTGTTTATTCCAGGGCGTAGGACTTTGTAAAAATCTACAATCCTGGAAAGGATCTGAAGTTGTTTTCCAGTTGTGTGTTAGGATTTTATACCTCAGAATTCTATTCCTTGCTACAGATGCAATTAGAAGTTACACATTACATCGTATTACATTGCACTTAATTATAGCTTTGACAATCAGAAGACTTTAAAAACGGCATTTTTAGGAGGAAGAAGTTTGCGTAGATATTTGTGCTGCTGTGAACACAGTAAGGAGGAAAAGCCCCAAGTAGCAGAGGAACAAAGAGGAGAGGTGGCTCCTTCCCCCACGTGGAGGGCCCTGGAGGAACATTTGCTGCTTTGTCGCAGAAGAGAAGGAGAAAAAGTAAAGGAGGTTTTCACCTAGTTACACGAAACTAGAATTCCTAATCTAAATGTTGTTATCAGAACGAGTGTGGCAGTTGCTTATACTTACGTACTGCCCTGCAATTTTGGCTACTCTGTATAAAGTCAGCATTATGTATCATGAATTGGAGAATAGAATAGGAGAGGCTCTTCAAGGTTTAAAGTTCATAAGGATGATATAGGGGTCTCCTTAATGTCTACGTTCTGATTCAGGAGATGGTGGATAAGGCCAGAGGGTGACACAGTGAGACTCTGTCTCAAAAAAAAAACAAAAAAAACTATGGAATCAAAAGGTTCTAAAAGTAGTCTCATTTATTTTGTATTTTCATTTTCTTTGTTGTTATATTTATGGTCTGTTATTTATTTATTTATTTATTTTATGGTCTGTTATTTATTTATTTGTTTGTTTATTTATTTTGAGACAGAGCCTCAATTTGTCATCCTCGGTAGGGTGCTATAGCGTCATAGCTCACAGCAACCTCAAATTCTTGGGTTCAAGAGATTTTCTTGCCTCAGCCTCCCAAGTAGCTGGGAGTACAGCTGCCCACCACAATGCCCGGATGTTTTTAGAGATGAGGTCTCACTCTGGCTCAGGCTGGTCTCGAACTTGTAAGCTCAGGCGATCTACCCGCCTTGGCCTCTCAAGTGTTGGGATTACAGCGTGAGCCACTGCCCCCAGCCTTTATGTTCTATTTTTAAAGTATTATGATATGCAGGATATTTGTGCTTATAAGGAATTCAGTAATAATAACTATATATTTACTACAACTTTTAAAAGCATACATGCCAACAAGAGCCTATGCCAATGATGTTATTTGAGAGGCTTACTTTTCTGAATGATAGCTATCTTCAAGAGTGCTTCATGAACCTAATCAGGGATTAATTTATCCAAGAACCCTCTTATAATTTACTAAAATAATGGAGTTGTGTTATAACTCTGAATTCATGAAAACTTCTTCTTTTTGTATTCTACCTTCTTTGGTTTTATTTTCTGTATACAGTTATCAGTATTTTTTAATAGTCACACAGGTATTATATTTCTTTCTCCAGAAGAAATTACAGATTCCATCAAAGTTCACAGTCACTTTGGGTCATCATTGTACCCAGAATAACTAACACAATGTCAGGCAAATGAGAATAACCAATTAATATTTGTTGAGTGAATTGTATGTGTTCTAACGACTGCAAAGATATTACATGGATTTTTCAAAGGTATGAAAATCAGATTTTCTAGGTCATAAATGAAACAGGGAAAATAATCTATTGAGGGCTTTGTAATGCTGTAAATGTATCTAATCACATTCCAATTATAATATGAAAAAGTGTAAAAGGACAATTGTAAAAGTTATTATTTGGTAGTAAATTAGAAAACTATATGCTGAATTCTCTGAGATCATTAAAAGTATTATATATTTCAATTAATCTGCTATTCATAATTTGTTTTCAAATTGATATACTTTGAAATTATTTTCAAAATTGATTTCTTTTGAAACATGACTATGTAATTACTTCATAGTAGAATTAATTTGCTTGTGACTTTGAACTTACTGGTATAAACAATGCATGAGAATACATAAGGTAGAATAGGCAACATATGCCACCTTAATGTTTTACTGACCTATATTCATATTAAAAAGATGCTATGTTTTCTGCATGTGTTACAATAGCTCCCTACATTTGATAAAGGCCACAGCCATCCTGAGGTAGCTTCAGTAATTATTAAAACAAATCATCTACCAAAAACAACAATAAAAACTATGACTTCTCCTAGTAAATGCAACTTTAGACAAAATAATTTAAGATGTAGTGAAACATGGGGTATGTAAAATCTTATTTTGAGATTATTACTCTTTTATCAAATTTATTCTATATGCAACTAAGGACAGTTCTAACAGCAAAGGCAATGGATTCATTTAATGACAATTTCTTCCATTACTCAAATATAATACTTAGTATTTTACATAATATCTATTTACATTTTATATCACATAAATGTTCTTCACTCATCAGTGTATCTACTGGATATAAAAATGTTTTCCCAGGGATTATATTACTTGATTGTTATTAAGATCTTTAGTTAATATTTTCCCTGTGATTTTGTTAATGATATCACAAGCCATAGAGCCAGTCATCAGCCATAGTGCAATATGAAGCCCTCCTATTTTTACTACCAATATTCAATGATGTTTATATTCTGTATTCAATATTGTGCATTATTATCTTCAATGGGACTAGGGCTTCCTTCAAAAATGTGCTTCTAACTATTGTGGTGAAAGATGTGTGGTGGTGACAAAAGACTTCCTCCTATGGTCAGAGTGTTCGAGTCAGTCTTAAATGTCAAATCCTCTCTAACACTCCAATCTCACTAAATCTTTGAATTCCTCCACTTCCTTAATCCAAGCCATGTCAGGCATTTCTAAGTTAATTACTATGGATCAATTTATGGTCCATGTTTCAGCCAATCAATCAGACTGATGGAGACTCTTCTAACTTCTTGAGCTGAAACATTTCACACAGAATCTCTACTTACTGGGCCCATATCAATAACTTCAGCCTGATCCAACTTTTCTTACCATTATCCGATCTCATAATATCCGTTCTCACACATATTTCACAGATGTCAGTCTATATTAATTAGAAAACTCAAGTCATTTTTTTTTTTGAAGGGTAGTACACTTCTTCATAGGTCACACTTTGCACCTCCCCCTTAGGAGGCCACTGGGAATTAACTCTAGATGTAGATCTAGAAGCAGAAAGGAGTGCTGGATTGGGTCCTGAGAAGAACAGCTTATTCTTGCTAGGAAAATGCTGCAAGGGTGTCTGTTACAGTTCCCTAGAGCATTGCAAGCATAAACCCTTTAAATAGAAGTGGAATGACTGATTCTACATGGAATGAAGAGCTTGCTTCTATAGGCAAAAAAGATTGATCAGAATTTAGGAGATCACCTGAAGTCCCAGCTACTCTAGAGGCTGAGGCAAGAGAATCACCTAAGCCCAGGAATTGGAGGTTGCTGTGAGTTGTGTGATGCCATGCCACTCTACCAAGGATGATAAAGTGAGCCTCTGTCTCTACAAAAAAAAAAAAAAGAGTTTAGGAGCTCAATGTCACCTGCTCTATCAGTGTGTTCCCTACACATCCACATTCCAACTTTCAAGATCTCATTTTTTCCCAACTGATACCCTCACTTTAATAGTACACACTTTGAGAGGCTGGTAATTTAATTTGCATTTTAATTCAGCCTCTCACACATGAAATTCTAGATTTGGTTTTCAGCAATCTCAGCCCTGTGGCTTCAGGACATACATGGCTCTTTCAAGGTAGACATAGATGCTTTCAGGTCATTTATGCAGCGCTTTACCTACAAATATGGATACCTGAGCTCATCCACTTCTTTCTCCTACTTTATTTAGACATATTAGGAGCAACCGGCCAATCTTATTCTACTGTTTGTTAGACAAAAAATGTACATAAACCTAGTTCCTTATGTTGACGATCTTCATACATTGACTGATTTGTTATAGTCTTTTGGGTGATAAAATTACAGAGGCTGTACTGTGTTATTCTTCTGTGATACTACTGAGAAAATATTGCTAGTTTAAGGAGTAGCAAAATATATGACAAGTAAATACAGTGAAATGTCCTGAATTGTTTCACAAAATAGTAATGTTAATATTTATGAAATAAAGGTAAATAGAAAATGGACAACATAGCAGAGTGTACAGGTGATCTATTGTGGGTTAATAAAAAGGGCCGTAATATTTCCTTCAACTAGACCAAATTGTAGACACGTTTCTTCATGCCTCTTGTTCCCTAACCTCATTGTCATGAGGGGATTTACTTTGAGAGTGTAACTATAATCTTTTTCTTTGCCCCTTCGAGATATAAGTCTTTTACCAGTTTTATAATCCAAGAATGTCTTTCTCTAGGGTCTGGAAGCCATCTCTTTGAAATGCAATCATCAAGGACACTTACTCCTATTTCTTAATCTATATGAGAGGGTAGGAGCCTAATTTCAGATTATCTAGGAGTAAGGCTATAAGATATCCTTCCATGAAGAGAGAAAGAGTTTACATTTTTGTTGGTTAAAGTAAATTAGCCAACAGAAATGGCTTAGTTATAGAAAAATGAAACTCATTGAAAACAATGTGCTAGACAACCCCATGATCAAATTCCTACCTGACATCCTCCCACCTTTCCACTAGCTTACCCAAGAATTTAAAATCCACTCCCCTGGATGTTTTTAGGAAAGACTATTAGTTAATGGGAGAGAATTACTTGCTGTAAGTGTTCAGTGACCATAATGGAAAAATTTGTTATGTGTTCAGTTCTCACTTTGGGGTAGTAGCATCTCAATAGACTTAGACCAAAAAAAAAAAAGAAGTTAAGAAAGAAGATGCATTCTGAAAACTGTTATATGAGCACCTAATAGTTGTATATAGTACATATGATATTTTGATACAGGCATACAGTGGGTGTCAATCAGGGAAGTTTATTCACTAAAAATTGTAAATTATAGGGTGCTTTTTAAGATTTTCCTTTCATTTTGTTTTGAAGCTAAATCTTCCATTTACTTTATTCAATTGGCCATTTTGACGTTCTGTTTCCATATTTCTATTTAATTTTCCCCATGTATTTTCATTTTGTTTTAACTTTACATGGAGCTCTGACCTTGACTGCTCTATTTTTTATAATTCAATAAATGTTAAAAAATTGCCCCTAAGCTAATCTAACAAAACGTTTTGACGTGATCTAATCCATAATCACCACTTGAATAAAAGTTAATACTTCTGATAAAATTCTTACAGTGTCAATTGGGAGTCAAGTGACTTTTATGAATTGAAGTCATATACATATCAGGAGTTAGAAATTTAAATTTTAATAGTTGTTTTATTCACCATTAACATTTAAGGAGATTGCTTTAGTGTTAATTAATACTATTTTCAGTCTATCAGAACCAGAAAGTGATGGAAATTCTCTCTTTTTATCCTTAGAAAACATAGGAAAAAAATTAAGAAAGATAATATTTTATATTTTAATTCTGAATATTAAAATCTGGGTATCCACATCATACATACTTCTGCTTTATCTTAACTACCTGTACTCAGAGTAAAAATTTAAAAGTATTTTGACATTCTGCTCCAAGGTCAGGGATTCTGTGGCAGTAGTACCCTACCAGGAGACCAGGAGACTATGGTAACTGTCAATCATATCTCTCCAAACAAGCAAAATCATTTCCACTGATGCTAGTGTCTCCAAATACCCTGGAGCAGTTCAAAAATACAGTTGAATTTTTCATTGTTCTTTTTCTATATTACTATTTCATTTCATTTTTCCCTCCTGTAGTCCCATTTTGTATTTTAATTTTATCTGGAGCCCCAAACTTGACTATTCTATATGTCACAACCCAGTAAATGTTTTATAAAAAAACTTTGAGCTAATCTTACCCAAAAAGAAATTGCTGTAATTTGATGAATAATTACCATTGGGAAAGATGTTAATGTTTCTGATAAAATGCATCCAGACTTTTCTTAAAATGCTATTATAACTTTTTTGTGAGACTATTATAATTTACTCTACAAGCTGTCCATTGGGAATCAAATGTTATTCTATTGGTTAGTGATTTCTTTTTCTTATAAGAGCCTAAAATGAATATTTTATTTCCTATAAAATACCTCTTCCAAGTTTAAATTATAGAATAGACTAGTTAGTGTTCATTTCTCAAAAATCAAAATATAATTTTGTATGTATTTAAATAGCATCTCAAAATCTTTTATAAAATAATGCAAATATTTTACATCACTGTTAATTCTACTTCAGTTATTTTTCTTCAGTTTATTCTTGTGTGTATATGCATATGAATGCATCTATATTATTCATTAATTCCATGTTCTTCCCTACTTCCTTCATCTTAAAGAAAGATTTATAATCTTTACTTCTTCAAAACCCAAACTGTTCTTTGCTTCTTCAAAACCCAAACTTTAAAGGCATCTTTTTCAATTTTTATAACAAAAGAATAAAAAATGGGTTTAAAAGAACAAAAACAACTAATATTGAGAGAAGAGTTGTTTAATTTTAGAAGATAAATTGAATCTGGGTGCAGGAGAATTACAAAAATTAGTAAAAGCTACATAACTTGAGATTGGGGCTGAACAACCAAGGCTGTTACAAAAAGACAGTAAGTGAAGGGGAAAGAAGGGATAACTGAGAATTACTATTTATATGCCTTCTGATTTTTTTTTGAGAAATGCCAGAAAAAGATGTATTTCTTTTGAAGTTAGTTCAAGAGACATGACCTTTTTATCAGATATAGAGATTGACAAACATAGTTAAGTGAGATAATGCATTTTGTAAATTAATGTGTTGCCTTTTTGATAAACCAAAAATAGAATCTGGAAAATTAATAAACTATTTCTTTTGAGATACAAGGTCAGACGATTAAGTTCATAAAATCATCCCAGAAAAAATGCTACATTCTTCACTGTTGAATGTCACTATGGTCACCCTTGGTCATCTGGTGACTGTAGTGATATTCAGCATAATGTATGTAGCACTTTTGTAGGATGAGTTCATGGACTTAATTTTCAGAACTTGTGGTACAACAATTCTGATGTCCATTCCAGAAAAATCGTTCCTAAATTGCTTGAAAAGCAGACTATGCTTTGCCCTTCGTATATAACTTCCCATGGAGAGTACCTTGAAGGTGACTATAGCAGTATTCACAAGTGGGGCATGTAGCATTTTTTCTAGGATGATTTCCCAAACTTAATTGTCAGAACTTGTATGAAGAAGCTCATACTAAAATGCTCATCGTCTCTAATCATCAGAGAAATGCAAATCAAAGCTGTCTGAAAAAGTCCCAAATCTGCAGATGCTGGCTGACATGGATATGGAGAGAAGGGAACACTTCTACAATGCTGGTGGGATTGCAAACTAATATAACATTTATCGAAAAAACTATGGAGAATTCTTAAAGAACTAAAAGTGAACCTTCCATTTGATCCTGCAATTCCATTACTAGATATCCACCCAGAAGAACAGAAATCATTTCACCACAAAGACTTTTTCACCAAAATGTTTACTGTAGCTCAATTTATGATTGCCAAGTTGTGGGAGCAACGCAAATGTACATCAACCCATGACTGTATTAACAAACTGTGGCTTATGTACACCATGGAGTACTATTCAGCCATAAGAAAAGGTGAAAACTTTACGTTTTTTATGTTTACCTGGATGGCATTAAAACACATTCTTCATAGTAAAGCATCTCATGAATGGGAAAAATATAGCCAGTGTACTCTGTAGTAACATGAAACCAATATAGAAACAATTTTATGCCCACGTGAACAATAAAACACAAATATATTATAGCAAGGGGAAGGAGAGAAGTAGTAGAGAGGAAAGGGAGGAGGGGGGTTATTGGCAGGAGGAGGGAGGGCAATTGGAATGATCTCACCTACTGTGCACAATGTGAGGGTGTTCAGCACACTCCCTGCGTGGAGGGCTCAACTTCACCTTGAACTTTACTTTAGAATTGAAAACAATGTAACCTAAAAATTTGTACCCTCATATTAATTTGAAATTTAGAAAAGCTCATATATTCATAGAAGAATTACTGTTGTGAATACTGATATTTCATGGTACATTAAGGGGCAAATAAAGAAATGATGATCTACCAACTGTGAGTGGAAGATAATTTTTACAGTGAAAGAGAATAAGGAGTCAATTCTCAGGGAGAATTTAAGAATATGCAAAATGTCTAGGCAGATGTGTAAAAGAATTTTCCCTATGTTTTCTTCCAAAATGTTTATGGTTTTATGCATTATATTTAAGTATTTCATCTATCTCAAATTAATTTTTGAATATAGTAAGAGTTAAGACTCCTGTTATGTAATCCTATTTTCCTAGCATTATTTATTGAATAGAGTTCACTTTCCCCAGTGTATTTTTATCTGCTTTGTCAAAGATCAGCTGGTTATAGGTAGATGGTTTTATTTCTGGGTTCTCTGTTCTGTTCCATTGGCCTATTGGTACTATGCTGTTTTGGTTACAATAGCTTTATAGTATTATTTGAAGCTAATGTGATCTCTCTAGATTTGTTCTTTTTGCTTAAAATTCTTTTTGCTTTGGATATTCAGGGTCTTTTTATGGTTCTAAATGAAGTTTAGGATTATTTTTTCTAGGCCTGTGAAATAAGAGATTGGTATTTTTAAGGGAATTGTTTTGAATCTATGAATCATCCTGGGCAGTATGGCTATTTTAACAATTTTGATTCTGCCAAATCATGGATGAAGAATATTTTTCCATTTGTTTGTGTCAACTGTGATTTCTTTCATAATATTTTGTAGTTCTCTTTATATAAATCATTCACCACCTTTGTTAAGTCTCTTCCAAAAAATTTATGACTAAGTCCTCAAAGGCAAATGCAACAACAACAAAAATAAACAAATGAGATAAATAAATTCAAAATATTTTTTCACAGCAAAAGAAACAGTCAACAGAGTTCACTGATAACATACAGCATGGGAGAAAATATTCAGAAACTATCCATCCAATGAAGGCCTAATACCCCAAATCTACAAAGAATGCAAACAAACCAGCAAGAAAAAACCTTAACAATCCCATTAAAAAGTGGCCAAAATACACAAACAGAAGTTTTTCAAAAGGAAATAGACAATGCACCAGCATTTCATGGAAAAACTTATTAAATAACTTGAGAAAACATGCAAACATCATTTAGCATTCTATATTTATTGAAGTCATAAAGCAATTATTTGAATCACTTTGTTGAAATTAACAGCAAAATTTATGAAGTCTTTAAAACAGGTTTTGATAAATCTTTCTTGGCATGTTAACACTTTTAGGTAAAATTTAAAGCTCAATAATACTCATAAAAGTTATTGAGATTTTAATTTTTAGTATTATCGAATTTACTGGAGAAAAAAATAGGATGCCATTTAAAAAGATGACTCTTTACAAGCCAGTAAAAGACATATTAATTAAGAATGTTTGGTTCTTGATCCATTATTGCAATTCTATTTAAACATATTGGGAAATATTCATTTAATACTTCAGCAGTTTTACCATCTTTGCTATCTGATTTCTCATTTCATGCTGAAGAGCTCTAATTTCTTCCATGATTAAACTTTTGCTGTGATAATAATGAAAAATTATTTGAATTATGAGAAAGCTTTATCCATAAGGAGTTGATGTCTTCTTTTAAGTGACACAGATATTCTTCTTTATTTAGAAACGATTCTGAGGTTCACACTTCTTTTATTTATTTCAGATTAATATGAGTGACATATCTTTAATTTTTATTATTTTTTGGAGCATGGTATTTCTAAGTTTTATTTAAATGTTTTGTTTAGTTGTAATGAGAATTAACATCTTTTAGTTTATTTTTAATTAATGTATTTTTATTTCCCTTTTATTAAAGTTAGATATACAATAATTCATTGATTTAGTTTGTAATACAAGTCTATGTGATCATATACAGACCTAAAAATCTACATCATATCCTTGCAAATATGGGTAATTAAGTTTATTCACTTGATTATCCAATCATATTATAAAATTGTGTATATAGACATAGTCGTAACCTTTTCATACTATCTACATGTTATTTTGTGTTAATTGTTACATAGATCAATTAGTCTGGGTGAACACAGAATGTTCTAAAATTATTTTTTAGTCTTCATTAACACAGAAAAAGTGGAAGAAAAAAGAAAACAAGAGAGTTTTTTTCTACCATTTCTTGGCTTTTTCACTAGCTTTTTATCCCCCTGTCCCTGCTCCTGCCTCCAATGTCAGTTTCAGTTTTTTGCTTTTTCAAAACAGGTATTAAGTCACTTTGATGTGGATTGTACGCCATTCTCACTCACAGATCACCTACTCAATTTAGTTGTTCAGTGTTGGAAATGTCATTCATTTTGTAGTCTCTACTCTGTCCACGAATATGGCCCCAAATCTCTCCCTACACTATTTCTACTCTTATCTTTAGCAGGGACAAATTCTTTATCAGACACATAAATGTAGTTCCTGAAGTTGCTCTCTAATAGCTACTACAAAATCCCCTTAATGCAAACCTAACTTAGCCCTGTTCTCTGCTCCACCCTCAATATGCGTTTGTATCTTGGGCTGCCTCATAAGTTTCTTTTCTGACACCTATTTTCAATCCATCAAATCTTTTCACAGGTCCTTCCCAAATTCAACCCATCCAAGTTTTACACTTTACACTTAAACTAAACTACTAACGTCTCAAAGTAGCAGTAAGAAAAATCTCCTTTAATCCCTTATCTTCATTGTAGACAGTGTTCTTATTAAACATTAAACTTAATTATGATACTCCCAAATTTCAAATCACTTAACTGGTTTCCCAGGTCTATAAACCAAAAACATGGAGCCCAGACAGGAAAAGGATTCTGTTGCCGTGCTGTGTAGTTACCCCCCATCACTCTTTATGTCCCCAAAGTAGCAGCCTTTTCTATTCATATTTTAATATACCACCCCCCTTCTAACCTCACAGGCTACACATGGTTAATACTCATCCCGTTAATTTCTATCCATTCAACAATTCTCACCACAAAATTTTTTACCTTAGGGAATATGAAAGAAGGCAGTTATGCAAAGGCATGGTCATCATAACTTAGCAATGGAATACAAAGTATGATATAATTTAAATATAGTATTGATGACAAAGTCATATTAATAAAACTGAAAGATAGCATATGGAGAAGATTATAAATGTGTCAGATGTTAATTAATGTGCTTTACATGAACTATGATATTGAGCCTTATAAAAACTCATAAGGTCACTATGGTATCTCATATTTTACATAGAATGGAACTGAGGCTTGGATACAATGAGTAACTTACCTAAAGTCACACAGTTAACAGGTGGTAAAGGTAAGAGATGAATTCATACTGCGGTGTAGCTTCAGGATCTGGATCCTTCAGAATCTTGCAAATTAAAAATCAAGAACACGTTTTGTATCATGGGCTCTTTTGAACTATTAACACTGCCCAAGCGAAAATGCTCTCTAGATAATTTTTAGATCACCTTATACTTCTAAACATAATTTCTAACTTTTGTTCTATAATATTTTCTAGTGCAAGTCTATTGCCATTTTTGTGATCTGGAGCAGTAAAACACACAACAACTTACATCTGAGAAAGATAGTCAGATAGAATTTAATTCAATAAAAATATGCTCAGTTTTTCTTGAATAGCCTTTGTTTAATGACAGAACAAAGTGCGTTTCTTTGCTAATGTTCACGTCCTTATTTCTATCGCTGTTTATGCCTTAAATTAAAAGTTAATTGAAAATAGTTTAAGGTGTTCTATGTAGGGAATATTTGCTAATGCAAATTTGGTTGTTGTTGCTATTCAAAATACACAGTAATTGAGATAATTTTATGCTATAGCAAAATATTTATCAATCATTAAGTATTATTAATGAATTGCTGTATTTGAGATGCTATGCTATCGCAGAAGGCCAATATAGGTGGAACTTTTCTACCAGTGATGAGAACAGGCAAAGATGTTAGAGAAAGAGAAAAAAAAAACAGATGTGCTGAGTCAAATATGCCACATGGGTAGATTGTTACTCAAAGTCTGAAAAACACATAGTACATAGGTTCAAAAATAAATATAAAATGTAAATATGTAAACATTCTAAAACCATGCAGTATAGATTTTGTTTTATACATGCTCATATATGTGCATATATTTGGAAGACAATTCCAGTAGGCTTTTAACTGTAATCTAATTTGATGGCTATCTTAAGCCATACTTTTTGTATGCTTTTCATTATAATGATAGTTCAATATGATACTTTACTTATACATTAATATATATTATTAATCTATTTTTGTAAATCATACAAGTGATCAGGGATCTGACAGTGCCTCTTTGTGACCTACAGCCATTATAATACCTTACCCCTAAGTTAAAATGAGGCATTCCTCCCACAATGGACTTGTTACTTAGTTCTAAATGTGGCACGTCAATTCAGAGTAACCAAAAGTCTAAACTGTAATTTCCGAGGCCATCATCCTTGTCTATTTCTATGTCTTATTAAGTTCTTCTAAACATTTCATAAGGGATTCAAAAAGATGCTGAAGTTATTGATTCTTAGAACAACCTGAGTATCAGGGTCAATAGTGCCCAGTACTCTAGTAATGTGAACAATATTAAGGTAAATAACAGTGGAATTACTTGTCAAAGAGAAAGAATTGGCAACTCTACCTGGACATGAAAAAAGAGTTTCTCCCTGATGGTAATGTAGTATAAATACACGACACTTAAATGGCTTTTAACAGTCTCATCTTGGTAAAGCAAAACGAAACTACCAGCCAGACTAAGAGCACAAAATGATCCCTACCATGAAAATCCTGATTTACTTACTTGTGTTGATATTTGGATGAGAATATGGAAGTAATGGACAAATTGTTTTCGGAGAGAAAAGTAAAATTGATAAATGAAATGGAAGCATGAAAATAAACAGATAGATGATTTGTTATTGATTTTATCAATGTAGGATATATTATTGCCCATAAGTTCATAGATTTGCTAGAAGTTTGTAGTATTCTTGCTTGTCTAGAAAGGAATACATCTCACACCAGTAAAACTCATTTCTTTCCATTAAAGTTACCTTCCATCATCCTCCAGAAAATGAATGATTTAATTTATTATAAGTGTCCTAGTAACCTACACACTCAGTGATCAGGCTGACATATGGACTAATATTATCCAAATTCACAAGTAATTCATGACCACCCTGAGAGTTAAAAAATGCCTGAAACTAACTTATATGGGATAAAAATATGATAAGAAACACGGAGAATGTTCTATAACCCTGTTTTTTCAGTAATAATTGTAATATAATCTTCTTTCTCTGCTCTTCTGTTAAACTTTTAGCTTTATAATGTTCTAGCTTCCTAAGTCTTACTCCAACCTTCAACTCCTCTCTTAAAAATTTATGCTTGCTACCAGATCCAGTGGGACCTAGTCTACTTACCCCAGCTTTAACATTTTAATTGCAGTTTTTCAAATAGTATATTTGCCCTTTACACATCCTAAGTTGTGCTGTACATTTAATAAACAGAAACCTTCACAATGCAACTATTCTAATTCTCAATGTACGGATTCCAAAACTGAGAGCTAATCCATCCAATAATCAGTGCTAGAAATTTAAGTCACTTCTATCTGACTCTAATGATTGTTCATTTCACCAACATATAGCACAGCTTTCTCACTTTAATGGAAATAAAAACCTGCCTCTTCTTTTAAGGAACTCTTCACCAAGGGGCTCCCAAAAGAAGGCTTCTTTTCTTTCACATACCTCAGAGGTGATGTTGGGTCTCACACACTCTTTCCTCTACAATATCAATCTAAACCCACATTTTGTAGCTTTGCTGCAAATAATTCTTCATTTTCATGAGTATTGTTTCAAATATTCTCTATTCTCCCCAAATTCCAACTCAGCACCTGCTGCCTGGGCTCACCATTTATCTTTATCCTTCTCAGGGAGACAACAGGATCTATCAGGCAGGAATTATTTTGAACCCTCTCAATTTGCTTGCCTCACACTTATATTCCACCTCCATAGATTTGTTTTATTTTTCCTGAAGCATAACAGAAAAAGAATGTAAAATCTGATGTGCCAATATATGGATTCTTATTAAAAATGTCTATGCCATGCTTTCACAGATAGCTCTTTATAATAAACACCTCACAGAATAGTGAAGTTGGTGTGAGTGTTCTCACCACTGCTGGCTCAATGAGACGATATCAGTGCAGGGACTCCAGGGAAGGTAAATATGCTTTATCTCAGTTATCTGCTAATAATAAGGGAGCACAAAGACAATTAGTGGATCAGTGAATAAGTGTTATGTGTCCATGAAATTTTGTAATTGTATTTTTTTTTCAGAATAGCAGAAACATCATCTCCTAATCTTCTAAAGTTTTCTATCTCGTCTTCTATTGGAATGAATTAATTTTATATTCCTAGATTAAATTCTGTTCCCCTTCTACTTGTTTTGAGCGCTTAGGATTTTATGGAAAACAAATCCAGAGCAGAAATGATATAGAGAATTTTAAAATTAAATTTTTTCAAATGTGCCCTCTTCACCTGATAAGCATATCATAAGCTTCTCAAAAAACTAAAAGTGATCCATCAATCCCACACTATTGTGTAAAAAAAAAAAAAAGTCATTTTATCAAAAGATACCTGCATTCAAATGTTTATTAGCACAATTCATAATTTCAAAGAAGTGGAATCAACCCAGGTACCCATGGAATTATGCATGAATTAACACATTGGTATATCTCCAACACAGAGTACTACTCAGCCAGGAAGAAGGATGAATTGATGCCTTTTGCAACAATTTTAATGAAACTGAATATTATTATCCTAAGTAAAGTATCTCAAGAACAGAAACACAATCACCACATATACTCACTATTAAATAAGTACTAATTGTTAAGTACATGTGTGCACCAAGGAAGTAAAATTCAATGGAAAACAAGGAGAAGTGACAGAGCAGGATGTATTGGACAAAAATCTACCTACTGGGTACAGTGAACACTATTCGGGTGACATGCACACTTATAACCTTATAACCCTGAATTAAGCATTACAAATCAATTCGGGTGACATGCACACTTATAACTTATAACCCTGAATTAAGCATTACAAATCAATCCATGTAACCAGAAACATTTGCACCTCCATAATATTTAGAAATAATTTAAAAATACATAAAATTATAAGAAAATAATGATTTTGTTTTTACTGCTTATTTTGCTTATTTGAAATTTTCTCATCAAATGCTGAATAAGTGACTTATTTGTAAAATATTGAAAGATAAACAATACTACTTCATAGATTAAACATATATATAATTTATAATTTAGTAAATACAATCCAAAAATTCAACAAAGCACATATTGGGAAATAAAAATTATTACAAAAGCTGTACCTGTGTGGGATTTTAAACAAATAGGCAAGTATATCTGCCCAATTAACTCAATTAAAAAGTGAAGATATTACTTGTTTCACAATTTTTTTCTATGAAATATTCCTATAAACCTTAGATATCTAATAAATGTTACTGTGAATCCTCCAGCTATTATTTTTAATATCATAGTGACTATAAAAAAGGTTAAAATTTCTAGTTGGTACTGAGACACAGTTAAAGTGGTAGACTACATAATAACAATAAAATGAGTATCTTCAATTCTTTCAGTTTTCTTTTTTTTTTCATCAGCTTATCACCAATTGTTTCTAGGGAAAGATAATTGTTTCTTTGGCATATCCAGACCTGGCATTTCTGCCATGTAATTTTAACAAAAGAAAACAAACATGAAAAGTGGTTGACTATCCCCAAAAGATTGCTCGAAACAATATATCACTGAATTTTTAAAATATAAAATGCAGAAAAGATAAGAAGGTAAATTCAAGATTGTCTTGATAGATACAGAATAAACACACTTAATAAACTAGACCCCCCCCCCAAAAAGCAGAAAAGACAGAGAAATAGGAGGACAAGCTGAAACCTTGCCAGTTTCAAATTTTATGACTGTAAATTAACTTCAGCTTCCACAATGCTCCCCTGCCATATATGATGACCTTCTTGAAGTTACTGCATTATGCCAAAGAGATGAGTAAAGTTGTATAATCTGCTACATTTTGTGAAGAGGTGCCTAAGAATTGAGATGAAATTAATGTGGAGACATTAGGATTAACAGATGGTCCGAGACGCAAATGTGTCAGTACTTTTTATATAGGCATATATTCATATTTTGATTGACAAGAAGTTAGAGTAAAAGGAAGTTTATTCTGACTTCTGACCTCAAAGCTTATTATCAAACCTCCCTAACAATTCGTTCTAGTATTTGATGTCATCTCTTTAGAATTACTCCCAAAATCCTTTAGTTAGAAATTAAGATATTCCCTAATAGTTGTTTTATGTAGGATCACTGATATTAAATTATGAGTCCTTAGAACTCTTAGTACTTTATAATTTAAAAGTTACTTAAAATTTTTTTTTCATTAGTATTGGAAAGCAAAGATCAACATTTTGGAAGTTAAATGGAAAAGACTTAATTTGTTTTACATTGGTTATTTAAAGCATGAGTTAAACCTCTAAAATATAAGTTAATAAAATGCTAAAATATAACTTCAAATGTACATGCCCTTTGTCCACATCACTGGTGATGCAGTGTTAAATAGCACATTTAGTTTAAATCACAAAGGATTTGCAGATATTAATGCAGTGAGACTTTCCAAATGAAAGAGTTTCTCTCACATGTTGATTGATAGCCATGGATTTATTCAAAGCTCTGGGAAAACCTGAGTGATGTCAAGCAGTTGGCAACTATGTAGATTGATCAAAGTAATACCTCACTGCTCCGGAGACAAGGACGGGAACTCCTGCTGAATTTGACAGGTTCGCTGACATTAGCTCTAATAAGTTCACATTTCAGTGCAGGTGCATCAGGCTACAGACTGAACTGCTCACTACCAGGAGCCCTTGAGGAAGAGGAATAATTCCCGCTATCAGTTACTGTGCAGATAAGCAAGGAGTGGTTACAACGTCAAAGACATAGAGCAGACATGCTGTATTCCCTCTGTAGCATTCTTTAAACTGCATCTGTCCAAAACGTCCCGCCATATCAAACAAATAAAAATAACCAAAAAGATATGTCCTGCCCGATATTGGATACGCTGAGGGAAATCAAGAGGTGTAATTAAAAGGAGCAGAGCATTTCAAGTACAGAAAATAAAAGCAGGAAAATGTGAAAGGCCACAATGTGTTAGACATTCTAAGAGACGCCTGCTACGGAAGGAGCTGTGTGCCACGAAGAGCTCCCAATCATACCAGGGAGGAATAAACGTTTGCAAATCAAACAATGAGAGTGAAACTTCACGCCTTAAAAACAGATCCTGGTTTCTGCTGTGAATAATTTTTGTAAAAAGCTAAATATTCCTAAATTGTGGGGTGACATAGGATAAAATTTTATGTTTTAGGGGAAAATTATCATTAAATGTTGTGAAAAGCTGATAGAAGTTTAAAAAATCAAGAGTTAAGATGACCATTACAAAGCCAGATGATCAGCCTTCCTCTCGGTAAGGTTTTACTTAGACTAAAAAGTTATCAGTAAAAATGGAAAATGTGCAAGAAAGAAACATGACATTTTAACAGAAGGGCGATGCTTAATTATTTATTTACAATATAAGACAATAATGACTGGAATTTATTTTTATTTTCTCAAGTGTGTTTTAATAAGGAAACATATGTTAGCAAAACCTGAAACTTCTTTTTAACTTTTTTATTTTTAATTATTGGGTATCTAATAGTTCTATATACTTTTATAGTACATATGGTATTTTAGTACAGGCATATAATGTGCATTCACCAAATCAGTGTGACGAGTGTACCCATCACCTCAAGCATTTATCGTTTCTTTGTGTTAGGAATTTGCCAGTGCCACCCTTTTAGTTAGCTTAAGGTATACACTAAGTTATTATTAATAATGGTAACTTTGTTGTGCTATCAAATATTTCTATTCTATTTAACTATATTTCTGCACCCATTACTGTCCTCTACTTTATCCCCCATCTTTGCTATCCTTCATAGCCTCTGGTAACCATCTTTCTGCTCTCTGTCTTCACGAGATAGTTTTAATATTTAGCTCCCACATATGAGTGAGAATATGAAGAAGGGAAGAAAATTCAATATGTGTGAACTTCTTCTGACAAGAGATGAATTACTAGAATATATAAGGCACTTCAACAACTCAATAGGAAAAAATAAAATAATCCAATTAAAAATGTGCAAAAGATGCAAATAAACCTTTCTCAAAAGAAGACATACAAATGGCCAACAGGGATATGAAAAACGTTAACATCATCAGAGAAATGCAAATAAAACTACGATGAGGTATCATCTCTCTCTGGTTAAAATAACTTTTATAAAAAAGATGGACACTACAGAGTGGTGACAATGATATGGAGTTAGAGGAGCCTTTGTCATTGTTGGCAGGAATTTAAATTAGGACAACCACCTTGAAGGACAGATGGATCCTTCTCAAAACTAAAGATAGAACGTTTTCTTTTTAAACTGTACAAATGTTGAAAAACACCTTACCTTACTCATCAAAAGACTATAGATGCCCTTAACTTAAAAAACTTCTCCCGTTTTTTCTTTCAGATTTTTAATCGAAATTTTACACTATTAGTCTGAAATCAAACATTTAATCCTACTACTTTTTTATACTACTTTTTGGAAAATTTAAGTATACCAAAGGTTGCCAAAAATGCACATTTCAAAAAAATGCACATTTTAAGAAAGAAAACTATGTTAAAATTGTAATATTCAAGTCCTGTTTGACTTCTGCAAACACAAGAGGTGGTCACACGTGACTTTCATTCATTTTTTTGTTATAGGTATACATTGTAAAAATTCTAAACAGAATATTATTGTGAATCTCAATTTTCCTACCATAAATCTTCAACAATTACATCTATTTTTGCCATAAACTATATCTCAACTCACTATTTTCTTCCTGTTTTAATTATTATTAATATTTTATAGCATTTTTCTAGATGAAATTTAAATAATGCATATCTTCCATCAATGTTTCGCACCCTATCATGATTTTGATTTATCTTGTTTATTTTATAATACATTACTGATATTGAAATAGAAAATAAATTGCATTAAATTTTGGGAAAGAGGAGAAAAAGTGTTGAACACCTGGGATTCCCAGAGAAGAAAGTCTACTGGTAAGTTAGGAAAATCATAAGGTAATAATAGGTGGTAGTAAGGGAAATGAAAAGAATTAAAGTCTTAGTTTTTAAAATATAGCTGAAACAAGTTGATATCCATCCTCTACCAGGGTGCTTCAGGCCAGGTGAGTATACTCACAGAACTGTAGATCATTAAAATTAATTGCCAGAATGATCCTGTTTCCAAGGTAACCAAAGGTTGCAAACCTCTTTGCTGTTGCTCACGCAGTCCTCATTAAGTTTGTTTGATTGCTGAGTCCTGATTGTTCAGAAGACCCAACCTTAGCCCCACCTTGACTGTATTTTCCCTTCACATGTTTACATTTGATGGGATCAATATAAATAAAGTGCTGCCTGCCCAATCCCTTCCTATGGTTTAGACTAATGGAGGCAGTTAAGTAGGCAGCATTATATTTTCTTAGTAGAACTTTTAAGCATTTATCATTTGTTCCTAGGAGGGAATCTAGTATTACCATTTTCCAGTAAATCGAAGAAGAAAAAAAAAAAAAAGAAGAAGAAATAAAAAATCTACTTTCTTTCTTTCATTTATAATATGGGCAGCCCTTTGTAATTTTAGAAAATGGTCTGCAAACTAACATTCAAAGCACTCTAAAATGAGAGGCAAGATGAGATTCATTACAATTCTTTGCTGCTGCAGCAATGGCCCATCACTTCACCATCAAATGAAAAGACATTTAATATTTCCACTGGTCCCTCGGGTTCTAAAGGCTCTGAGGTACAAATCATCCTCATTATTCAATCTTCTGAATATTTAGGCCAGGGAAATTTCAAGAGTTTCTGAAAGAATTTAGTAATAACGATCTAGTGTTCTCTCTGTAAAATTTTGAATACTTAATGCATGGCTAGGTTAGGCATTTTAACATTTTCAAAACTATGTTAATTTTTTATTAAAAATAGTCTAGAAATATATTTTTATGGAGTTTGGGATGCTAGCCACAAAAATCCTAAGTCAAATTCGTTTGTCACGTAGGTAATTTATTATCTTTAATTGCGGAAATTGCCAGCTTAGGTGATGGCTTCAGAGGTTCAGTTTTATATATTAAAAAAGAAATCCTCCAATTATTTCCCCCCCCCAAAATCATATTTCTCCACTTCTCTTTATGACTAGAATATCGTCATTCTATTTCTTGGAAACAGCCTTGAATTACCATAATTGGTTTAGACCCAGAGTTCTCAAATTTAGTATCACTTTGGAGCACTTCTTAAGCCAGATCACTGAGCCCCAACAAGTGCCAGAGTTCAAATCAGTCGGGTAATGGCATGAGTTTGCATTTCTAAAGAATTCCAAAACAGTGTGATGCTGCTGGTTTGGGAATCACACTTTGAGAATTATTTTAGGCAAAAGAGGATTAAATTGTGGGAACTAATGAAAGTTTTGATTCACCTACATTGACCTTAGGAAAGACAGTGTTTCCTCATTTAAATCTAGCATTTTGTCATCAAGAATAAAGAAAAATGGACATGGCTATATGTATGCCTTACTGTGTGTATTACAGTGAATTTGGAGATCATCATCTATCAATAAAGAAACTAAAAATTAGAAAAGTTTATTCTTACCCAAGATATTAAAAAAAAAAAAAAAACTGATGAAGCCAGAACTGAGAATGTATTGTTTCCAGAAAAGTGACCAGAATAAATAAAAAGCAGGATGAATTGAAAAAAAATAAATTTTATTTAAATGTCCTCTTAATCTCTTTTTAATATATTAATTCATTAAACATGCATTTATTTAAAAGCCACTAGATCAATGACGCCAGATACTGAGGTTTTGAAAATAAATATCAGCGCAATGAAGATTATCACGAAAGGAGAGGTTGTTTGGGGTGGTTTGGGGTGTTCCCGTGAAATGGGCACAATTTAGAAGTGGATGGCACAACTTTTGGGTGTGGGACACAACTACATGAAGGACTCCACCTAACAAATTCAAATATTGTGACCTGGTTGTTTGTACCCTCACATGAACTTGAAAAAAAAATTATAGCATAGTCTAAGAGGCCAGACATGAACTAGGTAATTTATCAGTGATGGAATGTTAGGCAGAAGGATACAGGTGTGCGGAGAGCAGGCAAGGAGACTAAGGCACAGAATCACACAGCAGAATAGAACCCAAATAATTGAAGTTACTCATAAGCATTCAACAGAAAAACAAATGTGCATTTACAACTAATGAAAATGTTATTTTCTTTCTCTATTCCTGCTCCTGATTTTATGTACTTGTCTTATTCATGATTCTTAATATTTGGTTTATTTTCTTTTTTGAGATCGATAAAAGCTCAGTTTTATAGCTTTAAAAAACTTCTAAGTAAGTCTTCATATTTACTTATAAGTATATGAGTCACCAAGAAGAAAAAAAAATGTACTAATGAAAATTAATGCTTCATTTAAAAAATAAACACCAGTTAAAAATGGCTAATTTTTTTTCCTGGATCAGCTGACAAAATCCTTTTTGTAATCTGTCTGGACAATAAATATGGTATTTTAGAATACAATTGTAGTATCACTGTATTTTGCCACATATGATGCACTCTTGTGTATAATGCACACCCCACATTTTTGGCTAAAACTTTCAGGAAAATGCACTTCCAGAAAGTAGCTCTCAGTGAAGAGAAAGACACCCGGGAAGGGTTAATGTTCCCCTGGTAAACGTGCAGATCCTACTGCTCTCCCATAGCCACCCACTCTGTGAAGCCTGCCCCTTTCCCTGCTTCCCTTCAGGCCTTCCCTCCCTGCAATGTTGGTAGCCATGGCTGACACAGCCACCGGCTAGGTGGCGGGGCAGGAGCCTATGTCCCTCAATTCATGGGCAGGAGCTACTTGTGTCCCTCAATTCATGGGCAGGAACTACCTGTCCCTCAATTCATAGGCAGCCAGGCAGTCTCTGAGGCCTGTGTAGGGCTCCTGGAGCAGTAGGGCTCCTGTGCAGTTGGGTCTTTGGCCATGACCCTCCCCATGCACCATAGTAGCCCATATTACCAGTTCTACCATCATTCCCTCCCCTGATTGCCAGTGTTTAGCAGAAACTGCCCTGGCCCAGGCCACCAGTTCCCAGATCCTCCAGAACTGGAACACCCCTGTATCTAGTGAGCCCAGGCAAGATGGCATAGCACGTTGGACTGCTGGGCTCCTGTCGTCCCTGGCCATAGTGTTCATGTATAATGTGCATCCTATTTTCCTTCAAAAATTGGGGCAAAATGTATGTATCATACATGTAAAAATACAGTATATAAATAATACTTATATAATACCAACAGTTTCTTAATTTTTTTTTCTGTTGGTATTTTGATAGGAGATGCACTAAATCTATAGATTGCTTTGGGCAGCATGGACTTTTTAATAAAATTGATTTCTTCAATCAACGAGAATCCATTGGTGTGTGTTCTCTACCATTTGTTTTACCAGTGTTTTGTAGTTTTCTTGTAGAGGTCTTTCACCTCCTTTGTTAAAAGTATAATCGGACCCCACTTAGATGCAATCAATTTAAGACACTAAACAGGGGACCCCTGCTATGAGAGGCAGGTGGTGGCCGGGGGCGGGGAGGGGGTGGCGCAGGTTGTCTTTTTATGAGCAAGCAGGCCAGTACAGAAGCAGAATCTTGCGGTTAGCTCTGGGAGGGGTTACAGCTTGGGTGACAATGGATATGACTTAGGTAACAATGGTTATACAATGTTTACCACTTGGGGAACACAGTTTAGGTAGGTTTCTCACTATTGTTAGTTCACTGAGAACTTGGGGGTTTTTTGTGAAACTTGGGACTTCCCATGCTTCTTTGTTCTGAAGCCTTTTCTTGGAATAGACCCAGGGGGTGGGGGCAGGGGAACCCGGCTGGGAGCTTGCTCGTTACAATACATCATTTTTTTGCAGCTGTTGTTAGTGACATCAGCTTCTTAGTAGTTCTCAGTTTGTTAATTATTGGTGTATAGAAAATGATTGATCACTGTGTGCTTTTTTATAAACTGGGACTAAATTTATTTATCTCATCTAGGAGTCTTTTAGAAGACTCTTTGAGGGGAGTTAGGTATGTAATATTGTCAGACAACTGAAGTAATTTTACTTTTTAATTTCCAAATTCGATCTTCTTTATTTCGTTTTCTTGCTCATTTGCTCTGACTAGGACTGTATTGAACAGAAGTGGGAATTCTTGTCTTGTCCCTGTTCTTAGGGGAAATACTTTCAATTTTTCCCTGCTAAGTTTGATGTTGGCTTTTATTATTTTGAGGTATGCCCCTTCTGTGCCTATTTTTTGAAGGTTTTATTATGAAGCTTTCCTGGATTTTATGGAATGCTTTTTCTGCATTTACTGAAATTATCGAACACTTGCTGTTTTTAATTCTGCTTATATGGTGAATCACATTTATTGACTTGTACATGTTGAACTATATTTCTGTCCCTGGGTACTATCTTTTTATTGTGCTTTGGGGATTTTCTTTGCTTGTATTTTATAGCTAAATTGACCAAGAATAAAAGAGAGAAGCTTCAAATAAATTCAATCGGAAATGAAAAAAGAAGATATGGCAACTGATATCATAGAAATACAACAATTTTCAGAGACTACTATGAAATTTCTACATTTACTTGGAGGAAATGGATAAATTCCTAGAAACTACTATGAACATTTCTACATTTACCTTGAGGAAATGGATAAATAGAATAGATTTACATCATTTATCAATTATTACCTTGAGGAAATAGATAAATAGAAACCTCCTGAACTTAAGTAAGGAAGAAATAGAAATCCTGAACACGCTGTAACAACAATTTACATAGCTGCTAGAAGTAGTAAGATTGAACTAGTAGGAGATATCTCCTAACAATCAAAAAAGCAAAAAACAAAAACAAAAACAAAAAACCCAGGAACAGATGAATTTGCAGCCAAATTCTACCCAGTGTAAAACAAAAGAACTGCTACCAATCCTATGGAAAAAGTTTCAAAGGATGGAGAAGGAGGCAGTCCTCCCTCATTCATTCTGCAAAGCCATTTTCACCCTTACACCAAAGCTATAAAAAGATGCAATTAAAAAAATCCTATAGATCAATATATAGAATGTAAAAATCCCCAACCAACAGATTTTAAAAGCATCTATTTTTTCTGAGTTTGAATGAAGGGATTATTCTATCAGAAATCCACACTTGGTTCTATGGGAGAGTAAAGAAAAATTTGTTTCCTCTACTCATCTCAGTTCTGAGGCTGCGGCTCTGTAATTTAGACTAATAAAACATAGATTAATAAGAAAAATACAAACAGATTTATAAGATGACATTGTGCTTACACATGAGACCACTTAGCAATGAATAACTCAAATCTTGATTAGACCTTGGATTTATATGGCATTTGAACAAAAATTCTGTACATTTTTAGAGAAGTGTCAAGACAAAGAACATGACTTGAGTTTCTGGGACAGCAAAGCATAGGAAGTTACATTTGTGGAAGAAACTAATGGAAGAAAAGGGCTAGTGAAGTTTGTTGTGTAGGTTCTCATAATCCTATATCTTGGCTATTGGAGTAAAAGTAATTTCTGGCGATTAACATTTTTCTTTGTAGCTAGGGAGAGAGGGAGACACCTTTACAAATTTACGTCCTTCTTTTAAACAAATAAAGAGAAGACATAATTTTTCCTGTATCTGCTTCTTTTTAATGCCTTTAGCTCAAAATAATCCTTATGACTTAGCTCAAAATAAACTTCATGTCAGTGTGGCACATTTGAAGATTGGATTGTCTGCTGTCCTTAGTTGAATATACTCAATAATCTATCACAAAATGGTTTATTCCTCCTGAAAGTCAACACATAATATCATATACACAGACATAATCATCATCTCTATATGATTGTCAGAGATGTATGTTATAACAGTATTATTTTTAATTTTTGAAATGCAAGTAATAGATTATGTGACCTTTATGATGGAAAATTATCATAGACTAGGAAAGGAAATTTTAATTTAGGTGAGAGATGGAGCAGATCTACATAAATGAAAAATATATAAGAGGGTGTTTGGAGTTTGGAAACAGCAAGTTCCACTGTTTGGATGTCAGAATTTGCCCCAATTCTGAAATGAATTTAATTATTCATATACTAATAGAGCCATTATTCAAGCACTAAAAAGTTTCTAAGACTTTTTCCTGGTTACAGGCTAACCAGGTAGTTTGTCTCAATTTCATACACGTTGACAGAAGACACAAGACTCCTGGGTCAGAGACAATAGACTTTTTAGTAATAAGGTACAGCCTGAGTTCTATGTTCCGGTTTGCTATCTGCGACCCTCACTAAGCAACAGAGGCAGACCAGGTAGATGTTGCAGGCACACTAGGCTTACATTAGTAATGAGAAACCTCCAATCTTTCCAAGGTAGTTATTAGCAAACATGTCCAACATTTGTGTCAAAGAGAAGCATTTCTTCCCTATTATTGAGAAAAAAAATCTCTCCTTTGCTCTAGAGGAGAACATATTTTTTTTCCTTCAAAGCTGTTTTGCTATAAAAGCAGCTTCAAAAGCATATATTTAATAACGTAATAAATGTTGTCAATGACATCAAGGATTATTCAGAAGTCATGCAAAAACACAAGTGATTCTTTGATATTTTTCTCTCAATTCACAGGCAATGTTCACAGACCCTCAATAAAGTGAAGGAGTACAATTCAAAAGTAGCAATAAATTTAAGGGAGGTTCCACAGAAAAACTTCATGTATAATAATATTTTTCCCTTGTTGGTCTTTTGATTTTATCACTTCTAATACATGCTACATGCTTATATAGTTTGGCAATGATATCTGTTTTCTTTTCATAAAAGTACGTAGAAGTATACATTTCATGTTTATATATCCATTAATAACTCTTCATAGGATGTGTGTTATGAGCTAGTTCCTCTCTTCCTAAATGCCGTAAAAGTGCACCAAACCATGGCATACAAGGAACGATTATTAGCAAAGAGAAATAACTCCGTGTGTGTTAAAGGGGTTACCTAAAACTCCCTCCTGCACCCAAAAAGTTATTTAATTTTATCTGTCATATTTTATTAAAATTTCACCAGTTTTTGTTTTTAATTTTGCTTTTTTTTTTTTTTAAGACAGAGTCTGGGTATAGTGCCATGGCATCATCATAGTTCACAGCTACCTCAGACTCTTGGCTTCAAGCAATCTTCTTGCCTCAGCCTCCCAAGTAATTGAAACCTCAGGCACCTGCCACAACACTCCTATAGTTTTTCTATTTCTAGTAAAGATAGTATCTCCCTCTTGCTCTGGCTGGTCTCAAACTCCTAAGCCCAAGCAATCCACCTGCCTCAGCCTCCCAGAATGCTAGGATTGCAAGTGTGAGCCACAGTGCCTCACCTATTTCACCAGTTTTTCTATAATTATAATTATTCTTTTTCTTTCCTACTTTCCATTCCAGGATATCATATCTTATCTCCTAAATTTCTCTACCTTTGACATTTCCTCAGTTTCCATTTGTGTTAAAGACCTTGATAATTTTATGCAGCACTGGTCAAGTATTTTGAAGAATTGCCCTAAATTTGAGTCTGACGGATGCTTTTCCATGGTTAGACTGCAGTTATGGAATTTTGAGACTAATGTCACAGAAAGAAAATGCTCTTAAAACATCATATGGAAATGGTTGTCTTAATTTCATTCACTTAGTTAAGGCAGTATTTGTCATGTTTTTTTTAATGTAAAGCAACTATTTTTTCCTTTACCTGCTCTGTGGAAAAAAAAAAAAATCAAGTCCATCTTATACTCAAGTGAGGCAGGATTATAAGGAATCTCCCAGAGGAGAAGTATCTATAATAAATATATTATTTAGAATTTTTTAAAGAAATATGCATGCATATATCAACATTTTTTTATTTGTTTATAACACTGTGGATTCACGTTTTAATTTTATACACTGTGTTAAAATCCTATACCACGTTAATTTTTGTTCAAATTTCTCCAGTGTTTGCCATTGGGAGCTTTTCAAAGTGGCTCCTCCCTCTGTTTGACATGTCCTAATCCTCCTATCTCTTTATTACCACTTTGGTTTCTGTCATTATATGACACTACAGGTTTAAATTGTATTTTGCTTGCCCCACCCACCAGGTTGGGCCACTTCTCATGGTTCCTTTATTGAACAGCCATTAGAAAGGAAGACCTGGCCTCTCAGTTTGCCTGTTGAGGTGTCTATAAAATGGGGCAGGAGATCTGGCTGAGATCATCTCAGTTTTTGCAAGAAGTTCCCATCTTTGCAGATGAGGTTTAGAAATACCATCTTACTTTGGAGATTATGTTCAATGTGTTACTCTTCTTGGGCTGCCACACGATACATAGACTGACTGGATGTCTCACAAATGATGGGTTTATTTTCTCACAGTTCTGGGGGCTGGAAGTTCAATCTCAAGGTGCCGGCAAAGTGGATTTCCCCTGAGGCTTCCCTCTCTGACGCAGTTTTCATTGAGTCCTCGCATGGCCTTTTCCCATGCAGAGAGCAAACGTTAGTGCCTTCTTCTTTTCATAGTAACAGTAAGAGTTCTATTACACTAAGGCCCGCACCTACCCATGATCTTTTAAAATCTCATCTCCTTAAAGACCCTGTCTCCATAGACAGTCACACACATTGGGCTTAGGGAATCAATATACGGACGTTGGAGAACATAGTTCAGTTTGTAACATAGCAAAAAAGTGGAAGAGCAATGAATTTTTAATGAATTAATAGGTGAATAATGAAAAAAATAGGTGAATTTTTAATGAATTAATAGGTGGAAGAGCAATAAATTTTTCTGTGCCTTGCCGAACACCATCTCTAGACAAGTTGATAGCCTGGAATTTTGCTGCTTCACCGTGGAAGAAAGTAACATTTAGTCTGAGTTTGAAATGTCACCATAAACTTTTTTGTTTGTTTACGTGAATCCCTGGTTCCATTACCCTTTTTTTGGTTTTAAAAAAAAAAAATTGAACTTTAGTTTTGCGGAAACTTCTCCCTGATACAGACTGTTACTGTAGAAACTTGGAAAGTGAAACATCATCTATCACTGAGAACCTTCATCTTCTGTTGAAATAAATTATTGGCCTAACTCTTTCAATCAATTATGAAAAATCAGGTTACCTCTGTTTTTCCTGGCAATTATATTGTATTCTCTGTGCTCTTTGAAATATCAATAAAAATGTTTTTTCCTTTCTCTGCTAAAGTGAGGTAAGAAAGGCAGCAAATTGAATATAAAATGTGATCAATTTTTCTTTTACTCTATTTCCACTAGCTTTCTGTTAAGTCAAAAACAAAAATTAGATGTTTTATTAATAATTTTATGAATGCTTTTGTAAAATCTGATAAGAATTTGGTGACAAATTAAGGGAAATGAACAAATAATGAGGCAAGCAGATGTACACAACAATAACAGCAATCAGTTTGATTCTATTTTTGCATGAATGCCCTTGGTGGCTTGTCTGTGTTTTCTGATGATTAATGACTCAGAAAAACAATTTAGAGAAATCAGTGTTTATTTTTCTGTATCTTTTCAGGGATTGAAAAGATTGCTGAAACTGTATGTAACACTGAAATAAATCCGCATATTTTACAAATCTATCATGTTTTATATTTTATTTAACTACTTTCAAATATAGTAGTGTGCTACATGTCATGCAATAAACAACCAAAGCAAGTAGGCGACCACCAGAATGGGCAAAGATATTTGCATATTATGAATCAGACAAAAGCTTGATTACTAGAATCTACACAGAACTCAAATTAGGCAACAAAACAGAGCCAACAATCCCTTATACCAAGGGGCAAGAGAGATGAATAGAACCTTCTCTAAAGAAGACAGACGAATGGCTAACAAACATATGAAAAATGCTCATCATCCCTAATCATCAGAGAAATGCAAATCTAAACCACGCTGAGAGATCACCTAACTCCTGTGAGAATGGCCCACATAACAAAATCTAAATGCTGCAGATGCTGGCATGGATGTGGAGAGAAGGGAACACTTTACAATGCTGAGACTGCCAACTAATACCACATTTTTGGAAGGAAGTATAGAGAACCCTCAAAGAACTCAAACTAGAAACTCAAACTCAAACCTATTTGACCCTGCAATCCCATTCCTGTACATCTACCAGAAGAAAAAAAAAATCATTTTATCATAAGGACATTTGCACTTGACTATTTATTGCAGCTCAATTTATAATTGCCAAAATGTGGAAACACCTTAAACGTCCACCAATCCAGGAATGGTTTCACAAGCTGTATATGTGTTCTATGGAATACTATTCAGCCACTAAAAAAGATGGTGACTTT
>NW_003852404.1:12104151-12106160 GCF_000181295.1 Otolemur garnettii | reverse complement strand
TGTATAGTGCTGTATTTCATGGATTTGTTCCAAAAATAAAGTACTTACTTGCTGGGACATTCTCTGCATATGAAAATTATTGATTTTCTCACTCTATAAGAAAAATAGAGGATAAAAAGACTCTTTTTATCTGAGAAATGAGAGCCTTGTTAATTATCAAGTCAGGATAGGCATTGAAATAGAGCAGGAATTTTTCTCCTGGAGCTAAATAATGAAATCCTCAATCTACTTTCCATGTTGGCTCAAAACTGACCATCACCAAGTAACCATGAAAAGCCATACCCTGGATGCCACAACTCATACACTATAGTTCAATACCAATCACCAATCAATGTTATTTATGTAAACCAATGAGAATTCTCATACCATTTTGTATCAGCCCTTTCCTGGTCCACTTTGGCTTTACAACCCTGCTTGTAACAAAGGCCAACAGGACCAGTCCCCCAGGCAAGTAGGAAACGTATTCCAGGCAGTTGTACTCATCCTTGGCCCAAATAAACTCTCCATATAAATTTTGCCTCACTTTCTTTCTTCAGATGTACAAGACAAATTATTTTAACTTCGTTGATAGTAAATAGGTCAAGAATTTCAACACTGTTGATAAAGCAATATTTTCCTTAGACAAACCAATATTCTGTTATTTTTAATAAACCTTGATGCAACTTCTAAATATGGCCTTATCTACTTCTAAAATGACAGCAATATTTTAGGATTAAAAAGGACTTTTTATTCATTAATTAATGTCAATGCTACTAAAATACAAAATTTTTAATTTAAAACACAGAAAGTTTTTATCAATGTACTGAAATGGACAATATACAGAGGGATAAAAATAAAATGTGTAATTCCATAACCCATTATTTTTAATTTAGCAAGTTCAGATGTATCTAAAGAAATAATCTATTTCTCATTTTTGTATCTGAACTATCATTGATAAAATTCACTATCAATAATTGAGTTTGCAATAGGATACTGTATTGATCACTTGAAAATGATATATTAATTACCCCATCTTTTATATATAGATCTATATATTTGCTATACATTAAAGCTATCATGACACTTGGCAGTGGACATATAAACAGGTGCCACCGTTTACAATGATTGCTACCTGATGTGATAAATATCAGAGACTCACAATCTGAATGAGAGAGAGGGAAGTTACTATAGTCAGAAGGCAAAAGAGATGTAAGGGATGACACGGGTTTTGAAAAAATGTTATTAGACTATCTCCAAGGCAGAGAGATTGATTAATAAATTAAAGTCCATTTATTTATGAATGTCTATAATGTTTTATCTATATACTTTCCTTCACATGGAATTTGAGTTATTTGCAAGACCTGACTTCCCATAAAACCATTTCAAAGAGTTTTATTATCTATGAAGGATTTTTGCTGTATAACTTCTCTGTTAAAACCATATACCAACATTTTGATAGACTGACAGAGACAGGGCACATTACCTATCCTCAAATCTTTGAAGCATCCAAAGTAGTAAGATCATATATTACATAAGATTTTATGAGTTGAATATATGTTAAATTAATGTATTAAGTGCATAATTTTTCAGACATTAACTTAACAATTTCACATCTATGAATGCACTTAAAATCTGCCACACAAAGGAACAAAGTAATTGAGTCAAAACACATGGATACACACTCAACATTGAGCATACTTTCATAAACTCAATGCTATTATTTAAAATCTACTTCAGAAAAGGCAGTATGATGGAAATATATAAAGTACAGGATTTTTTAAAGTTTATTTCTATAATTATCTATGGGAAAGTAGATGGAAATTAATTGGAAATATATATGAGTTTTTTTAATAGCTGTGGAAGTGAAGAAATTTTGATTTGAATAGGTCATGACAAACAAAATTATTTTGGAAGAAAAGGATTAATAATGATTTGCAGTATAACATAGATGTTTATTTAATTAATAATGTATACATTTGTTTTTTAACAAAATATGTACTGAATGTCTATCATGCTTCAAACATTAAGGT
>NW_003852404.1:12100925-12103716 GCF_000181295.1 Otolemur garnettii | reverse complement strand
TATATATATAAAGTGTCTCAGAGGAAGTGGAAAAACTATGACTTTATCACCTTTAGACTATGATACTTGGGACCTCCAGAAATTTTCATCACATGTATCCAGATCTTTGGTCCAATAGTAATCTGTAGGATAAAATTCCATGTGACAAAGAATTACTACAAAAGAATCATAAGCTGAAAATTCTCAGAGCTCACGCATGGTAGACATTTCTTTTTTTCAGAAAGAATGGAAAGAACATTAGGCTGAATGAAACCCTCAGTGGGGATCAGGTCTTGATGCTGATGTTATTGTCTTGTCTTGTATTTCAGCACGTTTCAGCAATGTTTCTTGTCACACTTTATCACTTCCCAAATGTACGCGTTTACCTCTCAGCCGTCATTTTCTCATTGACTCTGGCTCTCGACGATTTTGATGTGTATTGATGTCATCACCAGCTAACTAAAATTCAAGCAGCTGTGGACTGAATGTTTCTGTCCTTCCAAAATTCATATGCTAATGCTTAAATCCCTAATGAAACTGTCTTTGGAGGGCCTTTGAGAGATAATCAGGTCACTAAGGTGAAACCCTAGTGAATTGGAATGGTGCTTTTTTGAGACAAGACAACAAAGAAAGATTTTTCTTTGCTGTCTTGCATTTTGCAAATCAGGATACAAGAGGGCCCTCTGCAAGGAAGAGCTGGAGTCCTCTCAGACGCTGGTACTTTGGTCTTAGCATTCCAGCTGCCAGAACTCAGAGAAATAAATTCCTGTTGTTGAAGCCACATCCAGTCTATTGTGTTTTGTTAATGCAGCCCAAACTAAAACACAACTTGATTCGCAAGCAATTGAATTGACTGACAAAGCAAACATCAATACTTTTTAAAGAAAGAGGATTAAATCTAAACAGTCAACAGGGTAATACCCGTAATGTCTCTCATGCAATAAAGATTAGTTGACACGTGAAGAAGATGCAGTGTGATCCATAATGGAGAGAAAAACTGGTCAATAGAAATTTACACAGGAAGAACAGAATTACCAAAACAGTTCATCAAAACACTGATTTGATTAATGAACGCAAGGATTTTAAAGAGATACTGAACATAAGAAGGAAGGAAAAGCTCCTCAAATAGCAGTTCGTGTGTCTATACAAATAATGCAAAAAGAAAAAAAAATCACCGGATGGATTTATAAGCAAATTACACACTGCAGGATGAAAGAGCAGTGAAGATAAAGCTGTAACAATGTAAATCATAGTGAAAAATTATTTTTAAATATGAACAGTGCCTAGTGATATGTGAAGCAATGTCGTGACACTGACTATAAACAGAAACTGATAAAGAGATGGCAGGAAATATTTGAATAAATGACAGGCAAAACATTTCATATCTGATGAAAATTATAAAATCTATGAAGGTAAATGAACAATCAAGTACTAGAGATAATTTAGAAGATATTTCAAAATCAAATTTCCAAATACTAGTGTCAATGAGTGTCAATCTTATGATCATGGCTAAGAGGAAAACATATCCATACAGAAAAAAATAAATACAAGTGTGGCTATTTTTAAACATTTTTGTAGCATACTAAAATAGAAGACCATGAAGAATGTTTAATAGAATCCAAATAAAAGACTAATTGAGTAAGATTCCCTTTCCTCTAAAAATATCTTTCTCAAAGGAAAGTGAAGTAAAGACTGTTCCAAATATAGAAAAACTTCTGGAACCAATTCCTAGAAAGTCTTCACATAAAGAAATAGAGTAAGTTTTTTAGATGTAGAAAATAATGCTAGGCAATTAAAGCAGAAGAAAATGTACAAAATAAAAGGTCAATATGTAATTAAATGTAAAAAATGTTTTACATTTTTTTCTATAAACCAAAAAGAAACCAATTTAGTATAGGATTTAAAAAACATAAAATTTAAATATGTATAAACACAGCATCAAGTGTAGAAGTGATGTATCAAATTTACATCCATTAAGTAGAATAATATCTGAACTTAGATAATATGCAAAATAAAGATGAAACATTAAAATATTATGAAAGAGATTTCTGATAAGCCATTAGTGGATATGAAATGGAATAGTAAAGAAAACATTCATAAATCAAAGCTAGCAGTAAAAGCAGGTAAAAGGAAGATAGAATTGTAAGAGAAAACAAAAATTAAAGAGCAGTAGGGTAGACTTAAAAGACATACCTGTATCTCAGATGTGATAGTGCTGCAATGAACTTGAGAACACAGATATCTTTATCAGGTGGTGGTCTCACTTCCTTTGGGTATATATCCTGTGATCTAAAATATAATCTTAAGGCTTCCACCTCGGTGGCTGCTAGACTGGACCCCCTCTTGGCCAAGGGAATCCCCTTGCTAGCCATGAGCAAGGAGTTTAGGTATGTGCCATTGTGTCTCCCTCCCTTCTCAGAGACAGACTTTGTGACTCATTAACAGGACGGCAAAAGCCACACTTTGTTCTTGCCAAGATTTACAGTGGTGATTTTCTTAACTATTTCTCTATATTGATATTTATTTGGTCTGCTGTGCTCCTCACAGTCAGCCAACTATACTGATGTCCAATTTCAGATTCCTTTGCAATGTTTTCATCTGTTCTGCTTGTTATTGACCACCCTGACATCTCTTCATCAGCAGCACATTCTCTGCCCTCAGAAAAATGTTTAATCCATTTACACACTACTGTTTCCTTCAAGACATTATCCCCATAAACTTGGACTAACATGTCCCTAACTTCACTTCCACTCTTGCCAAGTTTAACAGGAAATTTAATGTTTATTCATTGCTCTACTTTGAGCTCCAACAT
>NW_003852404.1:12095795-12100419 GCF_000181295.1 Otolemur garnettii | reverse complement strand
TGTTATTATAATATTCATTATATTCAAATTAATTTTCACTCAGTGTTTCTTAGAAGTTGAAATTCAAAAACATATGCAGATCTATTTATATAATTTCCCATATATTTGTGAAGGCACAGTGCCCTCTTTTGAAGAGAGTTAAATTTCAGGGAAAATGAATTTTCTACGAAACAAAATCAGAATTCATAGAATGAGATAAATGGAGAGAGGGTCGTACACAAAGATTATTTTTTCCTTTTTACAAACAATTAAAGAACGCTGAATTTGATTTTATTTTCTCAAGGTGAAACTTTTTAAAATTTCTATGCTGGTTTATATGTCTACTTTCATGACAATTTTTGAATTCATTTTAACACAGATTTCTGTTTAGAGAATTTTATACATAGGAAAACTCTTGTCTTAAATATATGCAATGATTATGTTAATTTATAACAAACGCCATAATATTCTCTTCAGATTCTCTGTAGTTTATCTAAACTTATTTATGACTATTTCCTTATTTGCTAAGACAGAGGTAGTAATGATTTATCTTTAATAAATGTGTACCTATAATTTAGCAACAGGGACAGAACATAAACCTATCAGACTGAGGTCTCTACTGTGGAGACAAGTGTCTGAGATGGGCTCCTTGTACTGGCTACCTAAAATTTATTTCTTAAATGCAACAACTATATTAACTTTTTTCTTATTGTGCAAAGTTAGGACATTCTAATTTAAAAGATTAATATAGATTATAAAATAAATATGGAAATATTATAATTTTCACTGTTGATCTTATGTAAACACTGAGAATCAGCATGAAAAAAAAGACCGAAGCTTCATTCCCTCCCTTACATTATTGCTACGATGTTTTAATTACTGATTCTTCAAGTGAAAGGAGATGGACCCAGAATAGTACTGTTAATAGATAAACTCATTGCAATCACTTGTCTTAAATAGATACAGTACTCATGGTAGTTGATTTTAAAGATGAATCTAATTATTCGCTAGCCCTTTTTTCTGTAATCTAAATATGTATTTCTCTGGAAAATGTGGGAAAAAGTTTTTTCCGCCATATGAATTTTGCCCTCCCTGATAGTAAAGAGGCAGATGAGTTCAAGTCTTGTGATGGTCCAGTGTGAATAATTTATAAGATAGGAAATAATTAGCAAATTCCATTTGTAACAAAAACGGATTTCAATGTACAACGAAACAACACTATTTCTATTGAAAAGCAACAGGTACCTTTACTTTCTGAAAATGATGGTCAAATCAGTGGTGGGGTATTTCAACAAATACTTGGATAACAGAAGATGGAGTGTGTAAGGAAGGAAGCTAGCCAAGAAAGTAGCAATTTTATACAATTCAGAAGAAGCTTTAGAGTCAAAAGTGAGGCTCTGTGCTCAGTACAAAGATCCAACCAGGGACTTGGGTGGAAATTGAGTTACTTATTTTGCCCTCAAGGGCAGAAGAACAGACTGTCCCTAGCACAAAGCCCTTCACACTTTACCACCACCTCTAAGAAAACCAAAACAAAATTTAAACAAACAATCTAACAAAAGCAAACCTTATTTTGGGCCAGGCACAGTGGCTCACACTTGTAATCCCAGCACTCTGGGATGTGGAGGCTGGTGGATTTCCCTGAACTCATAGGTTCCAGATCAGCCTGAGCAAGAGCGAGACCCCATCTCTAAAAAATAGCCTGGTGTTGTGGCAGATGCTCTAGTTCCAGCTACTTGGGAGGCTGAGATAAGAGAATCACTTGAGTCCAAGAGTTTGAGGTTGCTGTAAGGGCAACATAATGAGACTCAGTCTCAAAAAAAATCATGTCTACAATTTAGTACAACGAGGGAAGAATAGCTTCTTCTGATGGAATAAAGACTCCAAATTTCCAATATGCTCCTCACCTAATGAGGACCAGAAAGATTCCTGGGTTTAACTGGATATTATAGACATGAATGTCAATTTTTATGTGATTCAAAGCACACTTTTTATTTTTTTTTGTACTTATTTATTTATTTATTTTTGGTAAAGACAGAGTCTCACTTTATAACACTTGATAGAGTGCTATGGTGTCACACATCTCACAGCAAGCTCCAACTCCTCAGCTTAGGCGAGTCTCTTGCTTCAGCCTCCTGAGTAGCTGGGATATAGGTGCCTGCCACATTGTTGTTGCAATTTGGCCAGGGCTGGGTTTGAACCTGCCACCCTTGGTATATGGGGTCGGCACCCTACCCACTGAGCCAGAGGCCCCTTTTTAAATCAATTGACTAAGTATTCAGCAAGAGACTCTCTTCTGAAGCCCAAACATAAAGAGCTGACTTCTTGAAAACTCCATATAATAATATCATCCCTTTTGTCTATTTATACATGCATGATCTGAAATCCTTGGAATTTTAACTCAACTTCCTAAAAAACATAAATGCAATTGCTTCCTAGAACTCTGCCCCTGACCAGGTTGCAGAGGCTCATGGGTTCTTTGCTTTAGGAAACAGCTTTCACTGCAGAACCCAGTGATGCTGACACTCTCCATTCACTTCTTGGTTCCTTGTGCTGCACAGACGTTACTCCTAAGTAAGAAAAAATGCTATACTTTGAAGCCAGCAGAGTATCCATTGCCAGAATCCATTGTACTCTATCTCACACATTGTTTTTCTCTGCTGTAACACCCCAAATCCTGACACTCTGGGCCTTATCTGAGATGGATTTTTTCCTATAGCCTTGGTTAGGGAAGTTTCATTATTTTGCTCAAATTTACTAAAAATTCACACTGAGAACATTGACCTGATTGTTTTCATGGATGTGTTATACCTTGAAACTAAAACTGGAGGTTAGCAAAAAGCGTATGGTATCACTAATTGTTCTTCTATATTGTACAATACTATACCTGAGGCAAAATCAGTGCAGATGGTAGAATTACTGTACATCGTAGAGCTTGCCAACTAGTCAACAGTCATATACAAATAGCAGATATGCTTTTTTGAGCAGTACTTAGTTTTTCTACTCTTTAAACAGCAAACGTTTCTTTCTTCTGCTAGAACCTCCATCATAAATAAAAGAATTAATGAAACTTCTCATTTTTACTTCTTAGTGAAGTACTAAGTATTTCTCATTTTTACTACTTAGTGAAGTAACTATTAGAAACTTCACTTCACAACTATTAAGTGAAGGCCAATGGGGACAAAGATATAAACACTAAAAACAAACCTGTAGAAGTTTAGTTTACCAAACAAGCAACCTTAATCGAAATGACATCATAATGAAATACTCAATGAATAAATATCTGCTGTGATTCAAAGAGGTCATTACAAAAATAGCAATATTTAGCCAAAGTCCTTTTTTTTTAATGGGGACATATCTGGTTTTATCCTCTCCTCAGATGAGCTCTGATGCATCTAAGTATGAGGCCTGTTGGGACCAAGTTTCCAGTGGGTATTACCTAAATTTCTCCAGGAAGTTACACAGGATAGGCAGATTGGTTCCAGTTCTAAATCAGCCTCGACAGGGATATATTGAAAGGACAGTTGAGGTTACTTTCAAGTTATGTGTGGTAAGTAAACCACATGATCTTTGGAACACTGTGAAGACAGCACACACCAGAAAGCAAAGCATCAGAGGTCATTGAGACAGCTCCAGATGGAATGAATATATCCCACTATTGCCACCCAAGGAACTTGAACATGTCTTAATTATTATCTATCCATTTTCAAATTGGACTGAAGCATTTGGTTGCTGGAGAGCCTCAGCTCTTATGGTTTCTGAAATGCTACTTGATTTTGTGTTTCTAATCCTGATGTTTACCGGCTTTTATATCAAGAGACTGAAACACATACTTAAAATAACTTCATACGGAAATGCCCTAATCAAAAACATCGCTGCATTTACTACTCAGAATCTGTTGTAAAGACTGAAGGAAACAACTGTATCGGTATATTAAAATGGATAAAGGGTCAGAAAAGCTTGAGTTTCCTTAGGGGGAAAAATTGTCTTTTAGATAAATGGTTTTTAATTCTGTTTTTTAAACTATTTAATTTGTGGAAGTTGGCTTGCTCATCTATACGTTTCCAGTGGTTATTAAATAAACTAACATATCTAAAACTTTTACTGTGGTGACTGGCCCATAAGGTCCATTCAGGACTTACTAACCATTATTAAACTTATTCTCTCGTTTGTAACTTAAATGTTCCAGGCCTGACTATACTAGAGCCAATTTTGCCCTCATTTTCTCTCCACCATCAGGCAAATATTTCCAGTGCAATATTCTCAAAATGACATCATATTCAGAGGTCATTTTCAGCCCTGAGATAGTCATCATTTCACTTTTAAAATAGTTAGAGCTTTTATTTCTCCTCTGGGTTAACAGTTAATGAAGACTCCCAGCAGAGTATTAAGGTAGCAATTACAGCAGAAATTTTGAGCTGCAAGCTCTGAGTTGAAAAGCAAATCCTATCTCAATCAAATTCCCATTGAGAAAAAGTGAAAGCAAGGGATAATGCAGTGGCGACACCGGCCGGGTTATCTGTAATGAAATGATCTATTACTGCTGCTCTTAGGTCCCTGACAATGGCTATTCTCAAGACGTCTCAGGAGATTTCACATATGTATTTCATGCAGTAGATCATATTCTAAGAACAGAACAGATCTG
>NW_003852404.1:12090567-12091867 GCF_000181295.1 Otolemur garnettii | reverse complement strand
TAGAGAGAGGGGAAGGGGGGGTGAGTCGATAGAGGGAGGGTTAGTCGGGGGACCACACCTATGGAGCATATTGCAAGTACAAGTTGGATCTATCAGGTGTAGAACACAAATGTCTTAATGCTGTAATTGGGTAGATGAGGTGAAGGCCATGTTGATTAGTAGGATGTAAGCACTCCAATTTGTGCAAATAATCAACACATTGAATCCCATAATGGCATAAATGTATTCAAGATTTATGTACAAATGACTTAATAAAGAAAAATAAAAATAAAAAATTGCCCTAACCTTACCCAGGTTAACTACTACCGGAGCCCCAATAAACAAACAAACAAAGCCAGGGAGATTGATTGAAAGAGAATAAATTCAAAGGGCTATGTTGCTATTTTTTCCCTCAGGGTTGATTCCCCTGAAACCTACATTTCTAGTACAACAAGGTATATTTTATAGTGCAAATAAATAAATCAATCAATAAGAAGTCCTCTAAAACTTTATGGCAAAGCCATAAAACAATTTTGGGTCTGACATTTCTTGCAACTGAACCTGATGAGAAAGAGAAGTCAGCCAAGGTGAACACTCTTACTGTGTCCTCTGGGAGTCTGAGTGAGGTGGGGAACCCATTAGGATGAAAACCTACTACAAGCAACAGGCCGTAAGGATTTCATAAAGATTGGTTCATTAGAAAAAAATAAAACACACTTTTGCTGTTATTGTCTCTCTGTGCTAACACTGGACAATTTTTCTTTCTTTGAGAATATTAATTATAGGGCTCTAAACTTTCCCATTGAGATTATGCTCAGTTCTAGGTGACATGTTTTCTGATTCTGTTGCCTAATATGGGAAAAGTCAGTGCTTTAATGCACTAAGGATCATTTCTTAAGACAACATTGCACCATCTCAAGTATTTTACCAAGAAGATAAAAATGAAAATGGTGGTGATATGTTTTAAAAATTAATTCTCACAAGCATAACCTTGCAATGGTTGACTAAAGATTTGTGAAGTTTAGTTTGGACTATGTAACCTGGATGTCTAGAGCTGCTGGTCTATGAAGTCTGATTATACAGCTGATTGTAGCTTTCTCCCCCTCCTGCCCCGGCAATTTATGACGTAGCTCTTTCCCACAGTTGATATACCTTGTTTTGAGAACCACTGAAGTAAACACCAATCTGTCAATCAAATAACCATGAAATACCTCAAGGGTGTGTTGGCTCCCTGAATATTACCGTGTCACGGGTTTACTGAAATGCCTTCCTGCTCAGCTCTCTCACCACCGACATTTCTCATTTGCTTCATCCTTTCTGA
>NW_003852404.1:12087641-12089278 GCF_000181295.1 Otolemur garnettii | reverse complement strand
GTGCCGAGCTGATTACTGGGTTACTTCTTAAGGGAAATTGCAATCAGCCAGGGACAAAGATTCATCCTTAAAACATTCTTATTATATTATTTCAGATACAAGTAATAGGCTTGCAAATAAATAATTTGTGACATTTAAATCTGGTATTTTTTGTATTTGAATGTGTTCCTTAAGATAATATAATGTATTTTTATTTTAATTATATAGTTAGGTATAATTTTTGACAGCATTCACTATAAAAATATACATTTAGGCATTTTTTAACTAAAATATTTCTATGAAGGCTGTTGCAGCTGAAGGAATCACAGGGATAAATCACTTAAAATCTATAAGAAATGTACAGAAATGAAGATGAATACTTCCTGATCCTTCAAACTTCAAACAAATATACATAAATATATTATCATTATATGTACAATTTAAGGTTCATTATATTATAAATACAATATACATAAAATTAAAATTATATGTGCCCTCTACAATGAATAATAAAACAGAGATATACAGATGTGTGTGCCATTCTACATGTGTAAAATTCCTTATCCTACATTGGATCTTTAGAAGCTAAATTAAGGATTCTAATAAAGATTATAGGCTATTAAAGTGCCCATTCTATGGAGAATGACAAAACATACATTTGAAAGATGCTGAATTTATTCAATTTTTTATAGAATGGCATTTGCTTTTGTAGTCTCAATCAAAAATTCTTTGCCTAGACCTAGGCCAATGTCCCAAAGAGTTTCCCCAAGGTTTTCTTCTAATTTTTGTGTGATTTCAGGCCTTACATTTAAGTTTTTAATCTATCTTAAGTTAATTTTTATATATGTTGAGAGATCAGACTCAGGTGTTTGATTTAAAAAGAAAATCTTGCACACTAATTGATGAATTAGTCTTAGGGATACTCCCTGTACAATGCTAAAAAAAGGAAAAACGAAAATCTTAGTCTGGCAATCTCGCAGTCTGTGGTCAGGTTTGCGGCTCCCACTGACTGATTATGCAAACTTGGACTGCAGACCAGTCCTGTCCTGTGATTCATTTTCATATTTTATTTCTGTGAAATAAGGATGACAGTCCTTGTTTTAAAGGTTGGAATAAGAATCAAATATATTGATATTTGTAAATTTATGTAGCAACATTATGTAAGTATTTAGGAAATAAAGTATTACATCTTACAAAAAAAAAATACAACCAAATTATCTCAACCAGTAATAATTGAATTAAATCTTATACTGTAAAATATAGATGAGATAAATAGCTTTATGTTGTTATAACACTTATCACAAAGATTTCAGTACATAATATGTATACACGTGTGTATGTGCGTGTATACATAAATGTGTGTGTGTGTGTGTGTGTTTATAATACAATTGAAGTAAGACAACTCATGGATTTGTTTTTTGCCAGTCCACATGCTCCTTCTGTGTCCCTGTGGGTGTGACATCTCTCCTTTCTGGGGAAATGTAAGTAATAAGTTCTCTCAATGGCTCTGACCTCTCCAAGCTGCAACTCAGTCCTGCCTCCACAAATTCAACCCTGCTTATAATTTGAAATAGTCATACTTTTCTTCCATACATTCCGTGGAATGTATCTGTTTAGTTCTAGAAATATAATATGGTCTTCAACATTCTACTGATTTG
>NW_003852404.1:12086328-12087483 GCF_000181295.1 Otolemur garnettii | reverse complement strand
AGCTCATGCAAGTCCCACGTCCGCAGGTGCTCACACGACCTGCTTTGAAGCAGAACCAGCTCTCCAGCCATTTGTCTCCTACATGCTCACTTCTCCTGATGACTCAGTCCCCGCTTTGTTCCTTCTCAATAACATCTCTGGCCTGGATAGCCTAGGTAGCAATTGTAAGGTTGACAATTAGCAGACTTGACAGTAGTTAGCATAATAAAGTGCAAGTGGGGAATGGCGCTCCATCAGTGAGGGAGAAGAAAGATCAGGAAGAGACAGGGTGGCCCTGCAGTTTCCCAGGTGGTGCCGCTGGATTTAGTTTCAGGATAAAAGGAAACTGGAAGTCCCGGAGGGGAGACAATTTAGGCAAGGATGAGACATTTGAGCAAGCCCAGTTTAAACTAATATTGTTAAACTAGTCTCATTACTCCAAGTCACTGCATACTTAGGATAGTAGAAATTTTTAGACATATTAAATAGAATAGGTTTTACTGCGTTTTTAAATGTTAAAAAAAGCACATTTCCATTTCATTTTCTCTGGAATTTTGTCGTCATTGAGATGCCTGCGGAGACCCTGCTAAAGGCATGTTTGATTAAGCAGCACGGAAATTAAAAAGCAAGAAAAATGTCCTTTCACTAAGTAATATTTTCTTTTTGTCCAAGAACAGTCATTTATTGTGTATCATTCTAATTCAGTTTTCACCGAGTTTATTTTGTTTCTTTTGGTTTTAATCATGCTTCCGAACCATCCATTTTATTTACATTTATATTTAAAATCAATGTTGTATATCATTTAAAATTGCGTGTTTTAAAAACATCTGGTTTAATTATGCTTTCTCGCATTACCATCTTGGCTGCAGCTGTTTTGCTCTTGTTCACTGCTTGCTACCAGAAGTTTATTTTGCTTTATTTTCCAATTTTGTTTCTTGATTTATGCAAGATGTTTTTTACATTAGAGAAATAATTTTCTTCTTCAAATTACTTTTATAATTATTGATTAGTTGTGCCACAAGGAACACCGGGTTGACACAAGCCCACAGAGAAAAACCAACATGGCGTGAACTCCACATGTAGAACAGCTTTGCAGGCTCCGTTACAAAGTGTACACTTGGCTGGGGTTTCTCGTCTGCACAGCATCACCAGCGGCAGGACTCAGAGAGCAGACAG
>NW_003852404.1:12083255-12085702 GCF_000181295.1 Otolemur garnettii | reverse complement strand
TAATGTGATTTTTGGTCTTCTGGGTATATACCTAATAAAGGAATTGCAGGGTCAAATATTCTTCATCTAACACTGTCTCGTATCATGTCTGAGCCTTTTGCCTGAAGTCAAGTGCAGTAATACTGAGACCCAAATTAGCATTAAGGAATACTTATGAAACAAATAGGTATAGTTTATTATTTACTGAGCTATACAGTGTTTAAGGAGAAGCAAAGAAATAAAAATGTTGGGTATTATCTCTTTTAGCACAAAGAAAATGCAGTGTTTAAATCTTACTATAAAGTTGAGCATTAAACCCATGATAGCTAGTGTGATTTTGAGATACACATAGATCACATGCATACCATTACACTGGCATATCTAAAATGAAAATATTATTAACAGCAATATTTTTGTATTTGTAACTTAGCATCAGAAATATGTAAAATAAAAATGTTCATAATATTGAAATAATTGAAGATTAAGAGCACTAAGCCGTTTAAATGCAGTTTTGTACCTGGTGTATAATATACCACCTGATATCCATGATAATACTCAAGTAATTATTGTAGCCTCCATTAAGTAAATGAGAAAGCCAAAATTCAGAAAACGTAATAGACTCGCTTCATGTCACAAATACAGATGAAGGCGTATAAATATATACACATTTTAAGAAAGAAAATATCTATTCAATTTGTAATACTCAAGTCACATTTGATGTCTGCAATTACAAGAGGTGCTCAAAGTGACTTGTTTTCATCTTTTGTTATCTATGTATATTGAGTATTACAATTTTAATACAGTCTATTTTCTTAAAATGTGTATATTTTTTGGCACTCTCTGTATATTAAGAAACACAAGTGGGACTGAGATCTGAGTCTTTTGAATTCAGTTATGGGTTTCTTTTCTCTTACATGAAAATAACAGAAATGCCAGGCACGGTGGCTCACGCTTCTAATCCAGCACTTGGGAGGCCAATGCAGTGGATTGCCTGTGCTCACAGGTTCAAGACCAGCCTGAGCCAGAGTAAAACCTCATCTCTAAAAATGGCTGGGCATTGTGGCGGGTCCCTGTAATCCCACCTACTTGGAAATCTCAGCTACTTGGGAGTCTGAGGCAAGAGAATCTCTTAAGCCCAGGAGTTTGAGGTTGCCGAGAGCTATGAAGCCACAGCACTCTACCAGGTGTGAAAAAATGAAACAAAACAACAACAACAACAAAAAAACACAGAAATGTCACCAGTCTAACTATCAGAAGATTGATGTTTCAACTCCATGTCTGTTACCTATAAAATATTTGACCATTAGAATGTTACTTGGTCTCTCTGAAATTCAAATTAGGGACTTTGGAATATGGGGTTTTAAATATCTAGTTTATACTCATCTAGATATTGAATTATACATTAACATACATAAGACTCAGTATTTTCTTTTTTTTGGCTGAGAAATAGAAAATAATCTACAATGTAGAAGATAATCTAACAATGTATGTTTCAAGAAATCCTAGGGACAATGAGGACCATATACTTTTAATATTTGTAGTGAAATAGAAAATATTTTAATTCCATAATAATCAAAATTCCCAAAATATAATCCTTTCACTTTATCTTCCATATAAGTGAATAGACCAAATCATTTATTTTATTTCAAAACAATGGTTAAGTTTAACAAGTGTGAAATATTTAACTACTTATTCTGAAAATTTTAAACTAAAATGATAATATTGTGTTCAATCCTTTATGCCAAGCCAGCAAATGTTCAACATTTAATAACTAGTTTAGGCACAGAGATCCCAAATGCATTTTCAACTCAGATAATTTTTGTTAACACTATTTTTTTCAATATTCAATATTTGGTTTTGTTACCCAGCTTTTGTGCTACCAGAGTTTTAGCATGTATTATGTCAATATGAGAACAGAGCCTACAGAGATATGCTCTTACATTTCAGGTTATAAATGAGAGAGATGATGAAGAAAAATACTCTTCTATATATATATTTGGACAATCACCATGATTAGGAAGCTTGTGTTTGAAACAATATAGACATTCATTTACCTTTAAAAATACAGAAATCCAGTTATAATAACAAAACATTTCATGTTATGTAATTTATAGTTCTTACAGAACCATTTTTGAAATTTATATTTATGAATTCAGAATATAAACAATTCCTCTTATAAAAGAAATAAAGAAAATAAAAGAAATTTATCACAACAGAGTATTCTAAAGAAACTAGAAAAATCTTACATGAATATCTGCACTAATTGCAGGGGAAATTCTTAGTGACAGAACCTGTTTATCAAAGACACAAAGACAGAATGACCTGTTACTTTAAAATTCTTTTGAAAACACTAACATACTTTCTATTATAATCAGTCAGACAGCAAAATGTAAGAGGTAGTCAGAAGTTTTTTCCTTAACATTTCTTTTTTTAATTATACATTTATTTACCAAAATTGCATTTTTTTT
>NW_003852404.1:12080960-12083235 GCF_000181295.1 Otolemur garnettii | reverse complement strand
AATCACCCTCCCTCCACCCATTCACTCCCCTCCTCTCTTCTCTTCAGATCATATAGATCTTTCGCCTTTTTACATTTCTATTTTTTAATGGAGAAGAACTTCAGTGAGTGAAATATACACATCACTTTTAAAAGAATTATTGGAAGGATGAACATATTAACATTTTTAGCCATTTTAGTCCAGAGTAATGACCCCAAGCCCAAGATCTGTTACTGTCTTTGGACATATATCTGGGTGGAGAAACTTGCTCAGCCAGTTGAGAGGATGCTGATGAATTTCTCAACCTATGTAACCAATGGTGTAAGAAAATATATTTTTTCTTTTTTTAGAAAATGTGCCCAAATGAACAGCACATTCTTAACTATTTACACATCCCTTCAAATTTTCAAGGTTTTTTTTTTTTTTTTTGTAGCTTCAAAACTTAATTGTCTTGAGTTTTTATGTCAAAGCTTTTGGGTAAGACTTGCACACAGCCTCAATGGGGAAAATGGTTCACTTTCTCTCTGAAAAAAAAGTTAGCTATTTTTATTCTAATCCTAGTATTTGGCTTTCCAGTAATAAATCTTCAATTCAGTCAAAAATAAATGAAAAGCAAATCAATAATTTTACATGATGCATTGTCAAATGCATTTTATTACTATATTGTGTGTAATGGGTGAAGAGCAGAGTTGACAGATGTGTCCCTGAAAAGCACTGAGGTGTCTCACATGAACAAATGTGAACATGAAAAAGCCAGTCCTTCAAGATGGAGCCCAAGTAGTAGCATAAATTTAAAATAGAACCAAGTACCAAGTGGCCCTGTGCAGAATAGAAGTCATGTGTATTCTCCAAGTTCTCTGAAAATCCACACCTTTCTTCAACATTGGAACTCCAGAGTTCACCTGAGCCCATCAGAGCTCAGCTGTATCAACCACCCAGAACTAGGCAAGTTTTGATCCTTTATTTGCATATGTGGACTTGATTGGGGACCCTTGCTAAAACTTTTTCTGTAAAACTCAAACCTTCTCTTTGTTTTCTTGAATACACTTTCAGTTCACATCAGTCTGTGTTTCCTTGGTTTCAAATAATTAACTGAAATAAAGCATCTTTCCTTCATATTCTTTTTCAGATAACATGCTCATAATCTATAGTCACTGACATAATTTAACATGCTTTGGAGTTCACTCAGTTCTATAATATACATCCAACCTATCTGTGTGTAAGATATGAAATACTAATCTGTTCTCCACATTTCATATTATATAGTATACAACAGTAAGTCAGATTTAGATTTAGGAGAAATGTGATATTTTCTGAGAAAATCTGGTTTCTTATCAGTATTTACAACACTTTTGACACCTACAATGTCTGTCTTTCAGTATGAAATAAACATTACAAAAATTTGAGCATATGTTGATGATATAAATAAAATCTGTATTATTGAGTTACACTGATGACTATGATGTAATATAGTGAAGCATTTGAAAATGCTCCAAGGTATTGCCATATGCTTTCAAATTAGGAACTCAGAGGTATTATCCTCCCCCCCAAAAAATGAAAGAAAAATGTATCCAAATCAAGGAAAAGAAAGAAAATGATAATGATGATGCAGAAATTAATAAAATTAAAGTACAATATAATTTGAATAAAAAGGAAACATAAAATGAGCTGTTGCAGAGATAAACACATTTGCAATGAATAACTTTATGTCAATTGCATAAAAATGCTGACAAATTCTAAGAATATTTTATATCAAAATTGAAGAATTTTTCTCTGCAAGGAGACACTGAACATCTCAATAGTTCTAAAACTTTCAAAATGAATTACTCATTTTTTTCCCTGAACCCTAGATGACGCTAGACTTTTATTTTTCTTTTATAATTATTTTTAATAGACACATACAACTTGTATTTGGGGGGTAAAATGTGATATTTTGAAACACATACACAAAGTGTAATGATCAAATCAGAGTAATTAGTAAATCCATTGCTTCGAATATGTCCCATGTCTTTGTGCTGGGAATATTCAAGTCCACTATTCAAGTTATTCAAAAGTATACAATAAATTATTAATTATAATTAACAATTATACAGTGCTTCAGTGCTATAGAATGCTAGAACTTTTCCTTCCACGCAGGTATATTAATCACCTTTGGCTGTGCTCCTTTCCCTCACCCTTCCCGTATAACAAAATCAACATTTTTAGCTTCCACATGTGAGTGAGAAGATGTGTTATTTATCTTTCTGCACCTGGCTTATTTCAGTCTTGAAGTGTATTCCCCTCAGGCTCAACGCCC
>NW_003852404.1:12071273-12080559 GCF_000181295.1 Otolemur garnettii | reverse complement strand
AAAAAAAAAAAAAAGAATATTGCCCTCGATACTTTCTTTTCATAAGAGCATGTATTTATGTATTTTATTATTGATTAATCAAAACTTAGATAAAATTTGTGTCACGCACAGGCAAAAACATTCTACGATTTACATAGTACCTGAGAATGTTGTATCTTGAAATTCTCATGTTTTCTGCTATCTCTCAAAACAAACCAGTCAGTGGCATTCACTGCTTTTAGGAGGATAATGGATTTCTAAAGAGTTGTTTAGCAGGAATATTCATCTTAAAGCAGCTATGATGTTACTGAGACTGAGGCTGTTTTAGAGAGGAATTTTAGCACAATGATGCAAGAAACCTGAGAGACTCAGAGCCTAGAATTTATATTATAAACCACAGAGAACCCCAGGGTGAGAAAACAGTGGAGAATTACACAAAAGCCAGATTTTCTCTGACTGGGAAAAGAGACACACATTTGAACAACTGGAAAGAGGAAGAGACCTGGCAAAGAAGGAGGAATTTAGCAAACTTGGGGCATGGAGAAGCAGGATCAATATCTGACTCGAAACTAGTGTAAAATTTCTTATAAAATACACAAGTGTGTCAGAGAAGACAAGAAATAGTGTTTACCTCCAAGAAAATTACTTGGCGTAACTGCAGAGGTATCTATCAGCATGCCCGATCTCACTGTGCAGGAACGTTATTTAATAAGCAACAATCAAGTCAAGAGAAGACATGGAAGGTTCCAGTAGCCTGGTAGAGACCTGTGCCCATCAGTGGGTTCATCAGAATAGCTGAAAGATCCGGAACAGAACGATTCCTTAAGATTTTGCAGTCAGATGGAAAAAGCTACAGAGTGTGTGGTCAAGGGGAAGGAACTCATGAAATAAACATGGATTTCAGCTTGTGATTCCTGTAGGAGTGGTCCCTGGGTTACAGATGAGATACATTCCTGAGACTGTCTGTAGGTCAGATTTGCATCTAACCTGGATCCCTGATGAACCGTGCATGTATGGCAATAATAAAAATAATTACAATATTATAAGGGCTCATGTGTGGTGATAATAATGCCAGGTAATACTGTAAATATTCCTGTACTGTAATAATAATTGACAGTACTGTTGTGCTTTTTAATTTGTACACTATCAGGAATGTTACTCTTATTTTGCTCTTCTAACCAAATCAATAGCCTTTCTATGCTAATAATTAACCCACTAGATTGCTTAATAATATTCGATGCTATCATTGGAACACTGCCATTTCCATGTTCTATCTCGCTTTGGCCTTTACAGTTCTTTCCACAGTTGAGCAGCTGAAGCCCAACGCTTTCCCAAGGAAGGATGATGGTGTCCGGCTTTTCTCTGAATGCTTTTGTACTTTCATTTTCATTTTCATCACCTTTGCTGCAGGCTCCACTGGATTCGCAGCGGACTTTTGCTTTGCAGGCATTGTCATAAAGGTAAACACTGACTTGTGTTAAAAACTGAATTAAAAAGTTAAGACAAGAATGATGGGAGTAGCTGTTAGCATAAAGATGCTGTGCCAACAAACCGCTTACACCATATGGGTTTGTTTACGTGTTCAGAAGAAACTAGCTCCTGAATCATCAAATTAGTTATTTAATGAAAAGATACCCTTATGGGAAGCCTTGGGAGCCCATGTGTAAATACAGAACTCTGTAAGTCTGATTATCTGCGACCTGAGGCCTGGCTGTACATGACTGACCACATACCAAGGACAGAACAATATGGGATCAGCTCAGCAGGTGCCAGCAGATGTTTGGTGATGGCTAAAGACCATATTTCACAATCTGAATTTATGCTTATGTTTCTCTCACTTCTCCCATAATAAGTGGTGCATCTCTATTAACCTGGAACTTAGTATGTTATGTAAAAAAGTCACCTGCAAGAGAAAGTACAAGTTCACTGCAACACTGAGGACTCTTTTTCAAATACTATATTTTAGTCTGTTTGTGATGCCATAGCAAATTACATTCAGATGAGCAGCTTATAAATAATAGAATTTATTTCTCACTGTTCTGGGAACTAGAAGTCTAGGATCAAAGTGCCGACCTGTTTGGTATCTGGAGTTGGCACCTTCTCACTGTGTCCTCACCTGGCAGAAGGGGAAACAAGTTCTCCTAAATCTCTTTTATAAGGGCCTTAATCTCATTGGTGAGGGTTCTGCCTTCCTGACCTAGTCACCTCCCAAATGTCCCACAGCTGATACCATCTGATTGGCAATGGGGTTTCAGCACACAAGATTTGCAGAGACACCACATTTAGATGGTAACAAGGAGAAAATGGAATGAACAACTGCTTTGCCACTGGACGGAAGGGGTTCTGCATTCTGATCTCTGAATAGAGTCTCCCCAATTGTATTTAAATAATTGTCATTAGAACATGGTTTGGGGCTCCTGGATGTGATAATAGCTAAGAAAAGTTCAGGAAACCCTGCTTCAGTCATCAATTCTTCAATCACTTCAGATGATGTCCATCAATAAGTTTGAATTGACTGAGTCTAAAAACTTTAGTGCCTTCATCTTGTGCTGATTGGGTAAATAAGCAAGTGTTTATCATCTTCAGTATCATTTGTGGGACATGTTTATTAGAATAACAATGGTAGTCACTATAAGATAGGCTCAAAATTTCATCAACAAAATGCACTCTTAGAAGCAAAAATGATGAATTATTTTTCCAGACTAGTAGTGTGTACTGAGGCTAAGTAGGAAATGTACCTCCCTGTCTGTGGTCTCTAGAGCAAGGCTATGCAGGAGTTGTGAACAGGGTTGGTCCATAGCTAAATATTATTGAGGAAGGAGCCCCCAATATTGTCCTTGTGGTGAACATCACTCCTTGAAATGACAAGTAAGAAAGAAATGGATCAAAGCAGATGATAAGAAATAGGAGGTCAGAGAGTGATTGTGGATCACAAACTAATTCTGAAACATACATTCAGCTACTGGGATCAAGGGGAAGACAGAACATGTTTCTAAGATTTTTGCTCACAAACTTTAATGAAAGGGAACAACTTGAACCAAAATCACATGAGGAGACGTGTTCTTTAAGGTACATGGATGAGGATGTTTAGTTTTCCAGAATACAAAATAGTACATGTCCTTCTAAATCAGTGGGGATAATAGGTAAATACCACTCTCATGTTAAGAATGTGGAGGAGAATTAAATGAAGAGACCACTCCAGGAAGCCAAGAGTATGATGAAGTGCTTGGGGGAGTGGAAGATGGGGCAAGACAAAATTCAAAAATATAAATAATAATTCTCTTTTTGTACCTGGCTTTGAAGTTGTTGTCACTGCTAAGTACTCAGAGAAGAATATGCACAAGAAGATTCAAAATATACACCTACACAGGTGTTCATATACATGTATGTTATGTGCACATGCTTGTGGGGAGAGAGAGAGAAAGAGAGAGAGAGTTTCCTGTGGCCAGGAGCAGAATGGAAAATATGACACCTTTACTATGGTTTGAGTGCTTCTCTCCTCCAAAGCTCAAGTTGAAATTCAGTTATTTTTCTGACCATCTTAAGAGGTAAACCTTTAAGGTTAGTGCTCCACCCTCATTTATGGATTAATGCAATTGTCACCTGAGTGCATTCATTAAAAATGAAAAATTGGCTGCGTTTTTCCTCTCTCTCACTCTCTGCTGCTCTTCCTCCATGTGGGGACAGAGCCCTAAGATGCTATTGATACCAGACTTTTGATATTGGATTTCCAGGCTCTTGGTCTCAGCGATTCAATGAATGAATCGACAGACCACAGGATGGAAGTTATGTTTTATTTAACAGGTATTACAGCTCTTATAAAGAGCCAAACCTTGCAGAGCAGGATAAGATAGGTTTTATACAAGTGTTACAGCTCTTACAAAGAGCCAAACCTCCTTGAAGGGCAGGATACGAGTGTTAGAGCTCTTACAAAGAGCCAAACTTCCTTGCAGGCAGGATCCAAGTGTTAGAGCTCTTCCTCTTCTGCTGTCTCTTCCTCAATGGTCTGCAGCAATCTGCTAAGGTCTTTGCTCTTCTGCTCTATCTCCCTCAAAGGTCTGTGATGATCTGCCCCTAGGCTCTCTACTCAGGGATTTATATAGGGGCAGTTGTCCAATGAGCTGAAAGATCTAAAAATAGACCAATCAGGAGCAGGATTGAAAATGGACCAATTAGGAATGCACTGGAGGAATCACCAGTGTTTTCCCCTGCTTGGTCTGGTCTTTTTTGCTACTGGAGCCTCCGGTGGGAGAGGAAAGCTCCCTCCACTTGCTCCAGCCTACCTGTTCCTCTGCCAGCTGCCACAGCAAAGACGGAGGTGGCAGGTCCCCCAGCCCTGCTCAGCTGAGTTGGCTGGGGCATCACTTTGTCCAGTACCACTATCTTGGAAGCAGGGAGCATCGATCACCAGACACACATTGATCTTGACATCTCAGCCTCTAGAACTATGAGAAATAAATTTCCATTATTTATAAATCACCCAATCTCAAGTACTATGTTACAGCAGCAAAAAAACAGACTGAGACAGCCTTCTTCCTAAATACAAAGAATCTAAGTAATCACCTATCCTGGACCACTTGTACGTATGTGATCCTCACATAGAGAATCCACTATAAAAGCTATAATCCTCGACAAGTTTGCCTAAGTCTATCTTCAACACTGATCTTATTTTTCTATCTTAACTCACATGTAAATATTAATTTCTGTGGCAAGCATACAAAACGTACGTATGCACATATAAATCTCTATGTGTATGTGTTTTGGAAAATAAAAAGATGTAAAGTTGGGGATTTTAGACACTATATAAAGCATATGATTCCCACCCCCCGAACATCCTCCTCTATTTGAACTGTTTAACTTACACATCTCCTTAATGTAAGCTCTTCCCGTTGTATTTCCTGTGTGTATCACAGTTTCTAGAACACAGTTGCATATATTGAGTTAATTGATTAATTAATGAGATTTATAAAGAAGCTTTCCCATGAGGACATACTCACCCGTGTAAATACAAGCATCGTTCATATTGTCACCAGAGCTAACAATGTAGCTGAAGTTTAGTTTTCCTCAATTTTGACAAACTAAAGCAAAGTTATGCACATCAATTTGACATGCATTTTATTAAAGTATGTTAAGATTTATCTCTAACACTTAAGCTTCAACAAAATCAACAGAACTGACATGAATGTTGAAGTTTCAGTTTATTTAAACACCCAGTAATGAAATCTAAATATAGCCTTAAAAAACTACTAACTTGGTTTTATTTCTACTCCAATGTGTACATTTCCATTTCATCTAGTGATTTATTCCTGTCACCTTTAAAGTAAATATCCTTATTATGTGTTCTCTAATGATAGTCAAAAGCAGTGATATGTAAACAGCTATAGATGTTATCTCAGTCGAAACAAATATGTGAAAGCGTTCATGCGTAGATGGATCACGGGTCCCTTAGAAACTACTCCAGGGAATGTTTCCTGCAGGACTAACTAAGATAGACAAAGTAGCAAAATATCGGAAAACAGGTTCAGGAGCTACTTTAGGGTGACCTCTTATCAACCAGTGCTTTTCCATTCTATAATAGAACACATTCCATTCCAGTCTATAATAGAACAGCTATTATGGGCTGTGATTTGAGTGCTTTATAAGATAAATGAATTGTTTGCTACCCTACTGGAATTGAATGTTGTTTTTCTCTTATCACAGGGTAAATGTGTATACACAGCAGTCAAACAAGTCTGAAGAAAACAGTCTGAGCTTTTAGTACAAGTGACATTTGTAGATAATCTGCCACACCTTCTTCACATGTGGTAGTGGAGCCTGTTCATGACATGGCTAGCAAATGAGGAGAACACAGACAGGGTACCGTGAGCAAGGATTCAGACCGCAGGAAGTTATGTCATTTAGTATTGCTAAAGCCCAAGGCTGGCTGGAACTGAACTAAAAGAAATACCCGGGAAAGAATGAGAACAACAACAAAAAACAATCTAGGTAGGATGTCACTGTCCTAACACTGCATCTTGCAGGTGACAGGGATGAGTAGGTTATGCCTGTGGTCATAGGGGAGTAGTAGGTTGGCTTTCTACTAAATACTTATAAGAAAGGATATTTGCCTCCAAAAACTAGAAGGCCTTAAGACATTTTTATTATAAAGAAAATCTAATCTCTCTTTATACACATAGAAACATGATTATTATTTTGATAATTTCATTATTTTGACTTTAAGACTATAATAATAAAAGTAACTGGAGTTGATTGCAAATAACTTGTAAGTGAAACCTTTTACAGATATTTTTCTAGACTCTAAAACACCCTAATATGTAGTTCTTATTGTGGCTCTATGATCAGTGAGAGTTTAGAACCCCAAAATTTGCTCAATAACAAACAAAAAGTAATTAACAGAACAATAATTCAAAGTCAGAAGAGGAACTCATGTTTCCAAAAGCTCAAGTTGTCTCACAATGCATCATGCTACCTTCAGCTTCTCACTCTCAAATACAGACACAATCATGTATGATTTTGTCTAAATTACATTGTATTATCTCACAAGAGCTTCTTGCCATCTGGATCATTTACATAACAAAGGACAACAGTTGCACGAGGAAATTACAATAGTGTTGAATGAATTTGCAGATTCAGTGCTATGCTTTAGATGACCATATACAATAAGTCAGATGTCACCAACAAACCAGAGGAAATGGAGCAGTAAGATTGAATGTTCATAGAAAATGATAATCACAATCCTAAAATAATCACTAAGTGATTTGCCCTACCCTATGGAAAAATATTTAACTCTAAATAAGCAAGAAAAACAAACCAAGAATGTAACAATATCTGTTGAGATCAGAGAAAACTTTGTAATATAGTTATGCTTTTTGATTCTCATTTAAATCAAGTGTATGTATTAATAATGGCACCAAAGTTCTCAGATCAAATGTAGTCTGGACTTTATTTATTTGTGCTGCAGTTTCATCACTATCATTAGCATTCATGCAAAGTATACGAATTAAGATAAAATAAGTAACAAGAAATCAAAGAAGATAATCAATTTAGCCATGTCATATACTAATCACATAGCCAGATCACAGGGCCAATGCTTGTTAAGACATTGTAAAATAGCTGTTTAGAAGATGGAGTAAAGTGCAAAGAGTAAAGACAGAGTGGTCAACATAAATATACCCTGAAATCAATGATTCCAAGATCTTATACAACACAGTTTAAAACAATACCACACATCCCCCAGCTTTTCAGGAAATTGCAGGTAGAATGCACCTATGTTGTTCCCAGATTAAGGCACATTCTTTGGATAAGCTCTCCAAGCAATTCCATGTTTTGTATTCTCCAACTATGGAGACCAAGAACACATCAGTCGTCCTAGCTGACGCTTCACATGTAGGTCAGAATCATTGTCAATATAGAGCAATTACATTATTTTCACCACAGCCCATTGGAGAAAAAAAGGGGGGTGGAGAATGGGCAGAAAGATTTTAATATCTTAGACTTTCAGAATGGAAAAAAGAATCAAAGTCAGTGACCAAAGATGTTCTCATCCTGACTAGGAACAATTGTTCCTTCTGATATCCTGCAGAACTATTAAAATGCATTAATTTATGTCACCAGCCTCCCTATTCTCAGCTGATAATAGTGGGTCACAGCTCTGGTAGTGTTCCTAGTAATCCACTTTTTTTTTAAGTCATCAAAATGAGTCTAATAAATACCCAGGTTTCAGGACATCTACTTGACTTAACCCTACTTTTTCTAATAGCCATCAGCTTACACATCTCCTATATTGATATCTCAGACCAGTGTAGACCTGTGTTATCTCTGGGAGGACACTGATATGGAAAAGGAAGAGGAAAATGGAAGAACTGCATTACATATGTAGCAACAAATCTGTCAGTGAAGCTGTGGTTCTTTGGTGTCATGGACAACCATTTTTTCCCCTCTGTCATGCCATGTAAAGGTCTCATCTTCAATGCCTCATTTTCCCATTTCTGAAATATCATTTATATTTCTGGTATCTTTTTCTTAAGCAATTTGGTCTCTGATTCTAGGAAACTGCCTACATACACACACACAGAGATGTTCAAGCATACATACACATACACATTCTAGCATATCTAGATAATCTGTAACCAGCTCCACTTATCAAACTTCGATCTTTTTACAAACTCACAGGAAAATATGTGTCTAAACTATATATTAAGTCCTCACACATAAATGGAATAGAACCTCTTATGAAATGAAATATGAAGATACAAAATTGGCAGATATGAAATTGGTTTGGGATGAGCTAAACTGGATAATGTATATTTTGGCTTGAAGTATTCTTTTTTAATGAGTTCTAACATCTTTACTAAAATTATGAGAAAATCAATACCAGCTACTACCACTTCCTTTATCCAGTGCAACTTATTAACTAGAGCAATAACTGGGCTTATTTTTCCAATATCAAACATACTTCATATAATGATGATGGAACGCTCAATTCTGGAGAATTTATAGCTAATCTAAAATGTATTTTTAATTTCCAAAGGCTACTTCTATTTTTGGTTGATGATATGATGGCACAAATATAATTTCCTTAATCTTTTTGGCTAGGTTGTGCAAAATTAACTTTGATTTGCTCCGGGGGAAAACATTTCAAGTTAAAAATTACTTACTGGGCATCTTACAGACTGATCATTTTAATGGCAACCTCCTATTTTTAATTGAAACTATGCACTTGAGATTAGATTAGTTTATATCATATGGATTTACATATCTTTTCAACCTCGATTATTCATCATTTGCCACCATATTTAATGAAACAAATCTTGACCTATGACAACCTTAGGAGGAAGATAATTTGGACATATGCAAATCAAACTGCCCAACTGGATTGCTGGAGGAGACATGATCCACAAGGATTTTAATCTTCCTGATCTTGATGAGCCTAAATTATTTCTACATATGCCCCTTCAGAATGATAAATGTTTCCAAATTTTTCTTATTTTTGGTTGTTCCATGATTTCCCAAGATAGTAAATGCCACATAATGAATCTTGTTTGCTACCCCTAATTACTATGATGTGGTAATTTTACTTTTACTGAGTCCCAAGACCCAAAACTGCACCACCATCACTAGTCAATCCCCCAAAAATTGGAAAAAAAAATACTGGAAAAATTTGTTGATATTCAGTAATCTATACTGTTTCAGAAAATATATCTGCTAATCAACCAACTATGCTACAGAAGTTGTATGCAAAAATGATTGATAAAATTTTCAAACTATGTATTTGTATAACTGAATCTGGAACTTAACTACTAACTAT
>NW_003852404.1:12060296-12070745 GCF_000181295.1 Otolemur garnettii | reverse complement strand
AGGAAAAAAAATAATTTTATCATAAGGACATTTGCACTAGAATGTTTATTGCAGCTCAGTTCACAATCATCAAAATGTAGAATCAACCCAAGTACCTGTGAACACATGAATGGATTAATAAAATGTGGTATATGTGGTATATGTACATCATGGAATACTATTCAGCTATAAAAAGATAAAGACTTTGTGTCTTCTATATTAACCTGCATGGAGGTGAAGAACATTCCACCTAATATCACAAGAATGGAATAGGAAGTATCCAATGTACTAAATACTAAAACCAATAAAGAAATAATAATGATAATAATGTACTAATAAAACCAATCGGGAAATAACTACAGGTCCACAGAAAAGAAAAACACAATTCACGTGGGAGGGAGAAAGAAGAGGAAGAGGAGCAGGAAAGAAGGGAGGGAGATTGGTAAGCTTGCACTTAATGGGCACAATGTAAGGGTATGCACCACATCCCCTGGGTGAAGGGCTCAACTACGACTTGAACTTGCCTGGCAAATGCAAACAATGTAATCTGGTCATTTGTACCCTCACATTAATCTGAAATAAAAAGGAAAAAAAGAAAAGAAATTAGGGACATGAACATACAAATTGAGTTTGTATGTTAGGTAGGATGATCTGGAGAGGCCTATTTGATGATTTGATATTTTACCAGGGAACTAAATATATTGAGGGAACAATGCACATATCTGGTAAAGACAGTTTCAATGAAATCAGAAACTGCCAAACAGACTCTGCTGAATTCTTGACATGTCTGAGAAGAAAGTGGGCCAGTAAGAAGTAACCAGGGTTGAAGAGGTAAGATATGGTGTTGCAGAGATATTCTAGAAGCAAATCATGTAGAACTTTGAAGAAAATAGTAAGTAATCTAGAGATGGAAATGAGAATTTCTATAGAAAAAGTACTTTCTTTGCTTCTAAAGGTGTAAAATGGAGGGTGTAACTCTTTTGAAACTATTATGTGCAAAATATTAGTTAGAGTTAAAAGATTTTTAAATCATAGAATGAAAAAAATAAAATATATTTGGTAATGTATTGTGTTTAGAACTAGATAGTCCAACCAACATAAAAATTTTATCTCACCCAATTTGTTTTACTTAAATAGAACCAAAAGACTGAGCCTGACTCCTGCCTGACTGCCTGGAGTAAGGACGTCATAACTTTCCTGCCTTCAGACACACATTGAAGACTGGTTCCTCACAGGTTTGGGGCCTGCAGGCTTTCACACTAGACCTTACCTCATCAGCCTTCCTGGTTCTCAGATCTTCAAACTCATACTCAGCTTTTCTGAGTGTCCAGATTGATGGTATCAACTCTTGAAACTTCTGAGCCTCCACAATCCCACAGACAAATTCCTATTATACATATATATGTATGTAGTGTATATGAGACTGAGATATCATGTCAGAACATTAAACTCTGTACTGTAGATCAGAAAATAATCCCTCCTGAGTAAGTTGCCCTAAACCAATTGGCCTACCATTTTCTGGGCATGAGTGAAACCATCATTTTTCTGGGCATGAGTGAGACCATCATTGTTTATCCAGGTCCAACCTTGTTGTCCCCTGATAGAATTTTAACTAACCTTTGTTAAATTAGAATAGATTTGATTTTCTTGGCCGTATAAAACATTCACTTGTGTAAATCAACTATAATTAGTGTTTGATTAACGCAATGAAATAGTCTTTTTCTGAAATTCAGACATTGTTACTCACCTGCAAATAATCCTATAAAATTGAAGGTACATTCCCCTTAAATGCATGACATTCAAATTCATTCACGCTACCAAATATGAGGTCAATGTCTTTCTGACTGTAAAATCTTACAAAAGTTACCTACAAAACATGTTATTTATTCTATATTTGAATATATATTAAAAATTATTTTAATATCTATAAGAAATACATATTGGAAAAAGTGATGATAAAATTTTATTCTACTAATTTACAAAACTAAATTGAAATTTAATACTTATAGGATTCCTCTTTATTTGTAAATAATGTTGCTTACTATTAAGATTATACTTTAAGAATATGATTTTCAACAAATTGGCATTGCATATGTTACCATGTAAGTCAATATTGTGCTAAGGTTGTGTTATTATCAGATTCTGAAGGAATTTATGCTTTAACTTTGGTCAGACTCCTCAAACTCCTTTGAGGAGTTTCATTTGGGTTGGAATATATTCAGTGTACATACACATATTTTGTGTGTGTGTGTGTCTACAGCAGGTAGAAAAAAATGTGTAGAGTACTTTTTATAAATTGGTATAAAATGATCAAATACACTGGTATGGCTGATAGGCACTGAGAATTGTACAGTGAATGTTTTCTGGGGAACACCTGGAAAGGATAGCCTGTTCTCTTCCCAATCCTCACTGTACGGATTAAATTATACGACAAAAGGCAAACACGGGGAAATAGCAAGCTGATAAGGAGAAAATGCCAACAATATGAATCCATTGAAACACATGAAATTCTGAAGAATAATATGTTGAAATTGGCAGGGAGAAGAAAAGTGAAATAATGGATTAAGAGGCAAATTACTATAATACCCTGCCCCACCCCCAAAAAAAGTCCAGTTTGAAGGTTTGTACATCAATCCAAATGTAGAGGAAATATCCATTATGAGCAAATTGAAAGAATAGAAGATACCAGCTGTTAAACAAAGAGGTTCTTACTGCATATGAATTCTCTTTCAGCAGCCACAGAGCATCCAGGAGGAGACGGCGGATGTCAGTCCACAGGCCACGTGGAAGTGAAACCCCATGAGGCACTGGCACTTATCAATGTATAGTTCTCCTTTTTCCTGGTGAACAAGAATTAGGAATGTACATTTACCCTCTCTGCAGCTATTAGGGTCATGTGATAAGGTCCAGAAGATGGGCTTCAGTGTGTCACTTTTAGGTTGTAGCATAAGTGTCGGGATCTGGAAAATGCAGCCATTAAGAAAGATGGAGACTTTACCTCCTTCATGTTTACATGGATGGAGCTGGAAAATGTTCTTCTTAGCAAAGTATCCCAAGAATGGAAGAAAAAGTATCCAATGTACTCAGCCCTACTTTGAAACTAACTTATAGCTTTCATAGGAAAGCTATAACCCAATTTTATCCCAGGAATATGGGAGAGGGAGGGAAAGGGTGGGGGGAAGGTGGGTGGAGGGAGGGTGATTGGTGGGAGCACGCCTATGGTTCATCCTATAAGTGTACATGTGAATCTCTCTAAATGTAGAATATAAATGTCTTAACACAATAACTAAGAAAAAGACATGAAGGCTATGTTAACCAGTTGGATGAAAGTATTTCTAATTCTATACAGAAACAGTACACTGTACCCCATGACAATATTAATGTACACTGCTATGATTTAAGAAAAAAAGAACAGAATAAGTAAATATGAATTACCAAAAGATTTCTATAGAAATATAGCACTTCTGTATAACATTTCAAATGAAAATGACTTGAATATTTCTCTGAAGGTAAAAGTCTATATATGAGATGTAGCAAAAAAATAAATAAATAAACAAGCTCAAGCATAAAAAAAAAAAAGAAGAAGAAGAAGAATGATAGTTTTACTCCATTTGCAAGTAACAAATGAGCTACCCAACTTCACTAATGCAGAAAGTCCCGAGCTCTCCTTGGCTCTCTTTATCTCCCAAGTCTATGAGGGTAGTAAGAATTGCCTCTACCGAATGCTCTACTCTGTGAGATCTGTCATAGGTGGGGGACCTGGCCCAGAAAATATTTTACATTACGACCAAAAGATTTTCTCAATCTTTGTCTGAAATGGAGACAGTACTTTTATTACCTTGACCAGGTATTGAATCTGCCCTCTGTTCATGAGAAGGATTCTATCTTTGTTCTAGAAGGAGATAGATATTTGGCTAATCAAAGATGTGGTGCAGTTTTTCAGGTGACCTTGGACACCTAGTTCCCCTACCTTTCTTACTTATAGTTCTCAATAATGACTACAGAACATTCCAGGAAAGTAGTATCATGAGATAGGGAGGGCATGGCTCCAATGGCCAAGGCTCTGTCCCAGTGCTCCCTACCCCAAGATGCCCTTCAGTGATTTAGCCCAGCATGTCATTTTGTCCCTCGAGTATAAAAGCCAGGGTGCACTGCCTTGCAGGGTCTCTCCTCTGCACTGCATGTAGGACACACACAGACAGCTCTTCTGAGGCTTAGGAGACCGGAGCACAACTAATCCCAGGCTTCTGTTGTTTTTATCTGTAAGTAATAAACCGGCCTCATGGAGCTTGTGACATGCGTGCGTGTTCTATCTCACTGGTGAGACTAGTTGGTAACCAGTGCACAGTGAACCTGCTTCACAAAAGGTCCTTGAAAATAAGAAGAACCCAGAATAAAAGCTGCTAGTGCCTTTTTATAACATATACAGAAAAGCAAGTGATCCACGGAGTAGTGTCTCCTGATTGGAAATCTTTATGATAGTCTGGGTCCCCAAATGACTGTACAAAGCAGAGATTACACCATTAAGTCCTATCTGGAGTATAACCCGATGAGAAAAAATGTGTGGGAATATTGCCCAGTCCAAGCTAATTAATAGTGACTGCAAGAAACAGGATTTCTTTAAACCAATGCTTATATGGATGAGAACTTTTTACACAAGATCATCCTCTCTAGTTTGGCCACAGAAGTGAGAGGAAAGCAGATAAATAAATCTGAAATTCTGCAAAAAACAACATGGAAAAGAGGCTTTCGGTCTTAATGTGCACTGGGGCTAGCAACCTAGTGTAGAAGATTTACCTGTGTCAATATTTAGACTGGGGAAAGATTTTTAATTGTGTCATTTTCTCTCTTCTCACTTTTTTCTGGGCTGATCCTAGTTTTCTCTGTTGAAATTGTAACCACACAAACGAATAGTTACAATTTTTTTTCCTGCTCACAATTTAATTACATACACTATGGAACAATGTATTCTAAAATTACAAAAAATATTTTTGTAACTCTGCATGGACATGCAGATTTAATTGGCTTCATTTCTACTGCTGCACAATTCTATATTAGAATATCATTCTAGTAGTAGTAACTATTAAAAAAAATCATAGCAATCTATGGATTACTTTTTCAGATCCATCCAAAGATCAAGACACAGAGGCACAGTCACTGCCTGAACTAGATTTAATAAAATATTTAAATACCGCAGGTGACATGAAATAGAGTTTCACAGAAAATCTCCTATTTAGAAGTTTCAAAGGTTTTCAGTCAAAATAGTAACTACTATGTAAACTTGTTACCACACCACTGGCTGCTGAATTCAAAAAATATCTCTAATCAGTGAAAATGGAAGTAAGGCTATTGTGAATAAACTGGTAAATATTTATCTACTGGCTGGATAAACTGAAAATAAAATATTTCTAAACCCATATTTATTTTGCTCTTCTCTTATGCATGAAGTTTACATAGCAACTAGAAACTGAGCCTGTGGAAAGATCAGGAAGCCGCTACACTAAGGGCAATTTTCTTTCTGCAAGAAAGCAGTAAGATTGTAACAGGTGCCTTCTAACGGGGGAGCAGGGTGGCCCCGGATTATTTGTGGACCATGAAAGTGCAACATAGCTCATGGTTCAAATATTGTAGAAAATCTCCACATCTCTGTAAGGGGTCTAGGGATTCATATGGAAAGGGAGGATGTGTTCCAAGGCAGAGGATTTTTTGTTCACTTAGTTCTAAAGTGACACCCCCAAATAATAATTTAAAAAATACAAAAATAACCCCAAACAGATGGTATGGAAATTCCTACCTCTTTGAATTTATACGAGCTTTACAGCATATATGAGGAAATTGTTAGACACTTTAACTTTTCAATTATTCAATTAAAATGTGTTTTTATATTTTTAAAGAACAAGAGGGAAAACCTATTCAAGTAAACAGTGAAAACTCCTCTTGAAAATTACATTTTCATGAAGAAGAAGGAAATGAAACTCACACAGTAACCCACAGGTTGAAGATCGAGAAGGGTCACCCATTTTAAAATGTCACGGAAGATTTTCTATACAGACTGAAACCAACTGAACGCCTAAGAGAGCAAATACCAAGACTGTGAGAAATACAAGGACAGTGTAAGAAAATCGCTGTAAGTTCTCACGGCTTGGGGAATTTAAATGCTTTGGTTAGCCTCTTGCAATGCTTGAATCCCAGCTATAAATGTGCTTGTCACCCAAGTAGTGTTCATTGTACCCACTAGGTAGGTGTTTCCCCTCCGTCTCCTCCCTTTCCCTTGTTGATTTCTGCTGAGTTTTACTTCCCTCTGTGTACATGGGCTCCATTGATTAATTCCAATTTAATAGTGTGCACATGTGGAAATTGTTTTCCTCCTTATGATGCTTCACTTAGGATAACGGTCTTCAGTTCCATCCAGATTGTTGCAAAGGCTATAAATTCATCTTTCTTTTATGGCTAAGGGGTATTCCATGGAATACATATACCACATTTCATTAATCTACTCACAAATCAATGGACATTTAGGTAAATTCGAGATACCAGTTAGAATTTTAAGTCCAAAAACAATAGATGATGATGTGAATGCAGAGAGAAACTAACCCATACACGGTGGTGGGGCTGCAGATTAGTAAAACCTATATGGAAACAGCACGGTGGTTCCTCACAGAGCTAAAAGTAAGCCTACACTTCAATCCAGCTATTTCATGACTGGGGATTTATTAAAAGGGAAAAAGGACTTTTCATCAAGAAGACACCTGCACTTGAATGTTACTGCAGCACAGTTCATAACTGCAAAGGTGTGGAATCAATCCGAAGACTAAATAAACTTTTAAAAGTTCCACCTTAAAGGTGTTATTTTTGCAGTACCTGTCACTACAAGACACAGCATGTATTAATCACTATCCCACAAGAAGCAAGCTGCCCACACATATAATCACTGGAGAGTTGCAATCACACGCTACTTACAGAAATCTGGACAGAGTGTAGGAAAAGCAAGGGAATGTGCAGCAAGCCAGCAGCGGGAAGATCAGTGTTGCCAATTGTGTGCCTTGAACAAGAGGAAGGGAGAGAGCTATTACCTACACCCAGAAAAGGAGAATCTCGTTAAAAAAAAAAAAGAGGAGGAGGAGGAAAAGAGGCGGGAGGAGGAAGAGGAGAGAAATAAAAAAGAAAAGAAAAAAACGGAATCACTAATCTTAGGTTGAATGGTCCTGTGGGCCCAAAGAGGGAACCTGGGATATATATATCACGGCCTCATTCTCTCTCCTCACTCACTATTGACTAAACACAACTGGAATCCAGAGGGCAAGAAATCATTTTAATCTTTCCTTTCTCCTCATAGTGAGAAAAATTCTGATTACATTTAATATTCTACCTATATCGGGAAGAGGGAAGAATAGGATTCAAGTGGGCAGAGAGGAAGCATAGTACCAAACTCCGAGCACTGAAGGCTTGGTAATTATTGGAATATTTTGTTCTTTTTTTCCTCCCTAAAGTATTTAACTACATACTCATCTAAATTAATGTTTATTGGTATACTATCATTAGTTTTTGATATTTTTAGAACGATTTTGTTTTTCCATAGACCTATCCTAGACTTAGATCCCCTTAGAGGAGATTAATGACAGAGTCAGCATATTCATAATGAACAGAACTTTCTATCACAAACTGTAAAAATGGGAAGTTCCACTGATGCACATGACATAACCTGAAAGGTACCGTGTTCTTAGGAATGTCTTTTTTGTTGTTCTTTTAATTCCCCTACACAAAGAATATAGGAAAAGAGAGTACTAGGTGCTAAAAACGGACCGTCAAGTTTTATATCTTAAACTTTCTTTCCTCTTAATGGAACTTTCTTTCCATTCTGAATTCAGATTTTGAAGTACTTAGAAAATAGTTCCATTAATATGTACTATAGCCACTGGCCATTCATCTGTTTTATTCTAGTCATTCATCTGTACAATCACATAAAATCATAAGGGTCCTATATGCAATTTAAAATTGCTCTAAAATACAAAGAAGAAAAAATAATTGCTTGTTATTTCCCAGTGTCTGAGGGATGATGGACAGCTGCACTTCCTCCAGGGACCTTATCATCTCAGAGTTCGGAACATCATTAATTGAGAACTCTTACGCTTTTCCATTTTGTCAGTCATTAAATGTAGATCAAACACTATAAGGGCTTCAACTAGGATGAAATGTAACAGTTATCCACTTCCTTCCTCCCCTCACTGCTTTATCTGAGGGTGAGGACGCTGAGGGCCACAGAGACCAGAGTCAGCGTTAGCTAAGCAGACACTGCATCAGGATAATGCAGACCTAACTGTGGACCTAAGCTTTCCTCATCAACAAAGTGGTGTTCAAAGGACTGGAAGATTTCTTGAGCATTGGGAACTCCCAGCAGGGAATTTGATAAGAAAGGGACAAAAAGCATAGAGATTCTGGGCCCTCCTGTCTCGATTCAAGAACTCTGTTTCAGAACTCAGCTTTGTGGCTTTCCTTGTTCTTTTCTTTGGTATAGTTCTATATAGTTTGAATACGTATCATTCTGAGTTAATTCTCTGCTGTTAAAGTATTTAAAAATCTATGCACTGGAAAACAATTTCCAGAATAATTTGGCATCTATTCCTTCTGTGAAGACATTTTAGCTATCGTGAATGTTATCAGTTCCTGATGAGGAATATTTCTCAATTTTGGATACATTAAATAAAATTATGATCTTAGCTGTGGAATGATTGATTTAGGATTGTGTGTTGTGACTGTATGTTGTACATGTTGTCAAAGTAAATGCTGGAAAAATAGATTCCTGAAATTCTGTACTAGTAATCTGGATTGCTAGAAACACTAATAAAACTGATTATTGCTGGTGAAATACTAAACTTAGGACCATTTGTAATGAGAAAAACCCACTGCTTTTAGACCTAAGCTAGTAAAATAAGGAATTAAAAAAAGGCTTTGAGTTTAAAAATGACTAGAGACAATATTAGATTGAGCATTCAGTGTGCAGTAAAACCCTTGGACAAGACTCAGTGAGAAGATGTGGTCTGGTTAAAGCTCCCTAGTTTTAGAATAATACTTCACAATAGCCATCTGGTCTTTTCTTTTTACTTTCCATTGTTTTTGTTGATCCTTGTAACCAAATAACCCATAATCTAGCTAACTGTATTAATACAGAGTCAGAAATAATTATTCAGATGTTCAGATGGCACCTGAGATTTTAAAACATGTAAAAGGTAAAGTGAGTCTGATCCTAATACTATGAAAAATGAGGTCAAAAGCTTAATCAAAAGACAAGCAAAAAAGAAGCCAAAATTATGTTACAAAATGAGAATGTCATTGAGTATTATAGATGCATCAATCCAAAGCCACACATAAAAGTTAGAAACTATAAGGACATGCATAACATCTTCAATTACTTAAACATTGAAAGGCTTTAAACCAAAAGGGAAACAATTTTTAAAAATCTGAATTATGTGGCCAATCCAGGGCAGACCCATTGAACAGTCATCATTTCTCATATGTCACCTAGTCCTACCAGCTGCTATTTCTGACATTTTGGCAACTTGCTGAAATTATTTCATGGGCCCCGTAGAACTGCTTTCTTCAAAATCTCTCACCCTCCACCTCTTCTTTCTACGTTCTCTTTACTTTTAACCTTGTCGGAACAATTGAGCAACATAGTAAGTCTTTTTTATAATTTTAAAATGTTCATGTGCTACTTCAATTAATTCCCTGCCCATGTTATCTTCAACCTGCAATAATACTTTCCTTTAGAGAAAATGTGCCTAAGTCTCAACTTTCTGAATCCATAGAACTGGACTTACTCTTACTCTCTCACACAGCTACTTTCCTTTCTATTCAGTCCTTTGGCTTTACTTCTTAGACTCCGAGCTTCCTAGCTCACGGCTGTGACCATTGCAGATTATCAATGGCTCTGTGATTGTTGGCATCTTATGCTCCTGGAACTAATTAATGTTCTTTAAGATATCTGTTCATGTACTAAAGTGTTCACTTTATTCCTTTTTTAACAACTATTCGCATTTGACAGTTGTTTTAATACATTTTCTGCCTAACTCTGGTAGGTTTATGTACCTGTATTAAACTGACTAACGACATGAACATGGTCAATTTATTTAATATGTTTGATCCTGGTGATCGTTGGCTATTAGCTGGGGATAATACTGTTTTGTAGAATAATTCTGTTTTTATATTTGTATAATGAGGCAAAAGTAAAAAGGATAGCAGAATATAAATCCACGAGCACAAGCCCTCATAGTCGGTTATCTTACCTCCATCTGAATGGTAGGGTGTGGTGACCGCACTAAAAAGTAAATCCTAAGGTCAATTTATTTTGTTTAGATCGTAATATAATGACAAGCCGTATATCTAAAGATAGATTTCTAAACTGCTACAGCAATGAAACAGAAATATTTCTATGCTAAACTAATGATGTTTCCCTTGAGAGTTGAACTTTAT
>NW_003852404.1:12051969-12058859 GCF_000181295.1 Otolemur garnettii | reverse complement strand
ATTTTAACTTGGAGATATCGATCAATGAACTTTAAAGCAATGACTAAATAGAACTGGCTGAGGCAATGAGGGAGTCAGTCTAATTATGTAAGTTACTGTGTATATAAAATCAAAGTGGGAGCCATTTGGTTAAAAATTATTTTTTCATTTAAATATTTATGTAATTCTAATTAATAGCACATTAATTAGGACTCTTGACTTCAAGAACAGAAACCAACATAGATTTGATTCCTTGAATGTGAGGTGTGATTTAACTACTTGCACAAAGAGAATGCAGCGGGAAGCTGGACCTCAGGGCTCATCTGAGGAAGTAAAAATACCAGGTGCTCTCTGTCTCCCTGTCTCTTAATCTCTGTGTGTGACTGATTCTTTCTTCTGGTGTATTTTTACCTCATAGCAACAAACATGTCTGCAAACACTTCCCTGATTGTAAAATTTATGGCAGCAGGCACCATGACAGAGTTCACTAGCAGCCAGTCTCAAAGCTAAGTCTGGAGTCACTCCTTAATCCAGATTAAATCAAGTACCCATATTTGGATCAATCACATGCTGTCAGAAGGCAGAATAGCAATTCATCAATAGGACACACATGGAAATCTGTGTGTGAGACAAGGGAAGTGTGATAAACCAGATAATCACCTCAGAGGCGTCTCCATGCTAATCCCCAAACCTGAGAATATGTTACCTTTCAGGGGTTCTCAACCTTCCTAATGCAAAAATGTATTTTCATTGTTTAAAAGGGGTCACGACCCACAGGTTGAGAACCAGAAGAAACACTGCAGATGAGATTAAGATGCGAACTAGTACATCACCCCAGATTATCTGAGAGGGCTCCAGCCAAATCACAGGTGTCCTTAAATGTAGCTGGGGTCAGAGGCAAATGGCAGAATGAGAAGCATTTGAGAAGGGCAAGAGAGAGGCCTCCAGAAACTAGAAAGAGCAAGGGAAAGATCTATCTTTTAGAGTCTACAGAAAGGCATTCAGTTCTCTCAGCACATTTCTTTTAGAATAATAATAACTCATGCTTAGTTTCTAATCTACAGAATTTCAGGTAATAATTATTTTAAAGCCATTAAGTTTGCAGTAAATTATTATAGCAACAACAGAAAAATCATCAGAAGAAGGAAAGGCAAGACCCTGTAAAAGAAATGCTGGATGACTGTGTCACATACATCTAATATCAACCATATTGTTGTGGTTGATTCTAGTAAATTCTGCTGATAGACTCTACAGTTATAAAGCTCCTAGAGTTAGAGAAACAGAGACAGAGAAGAGAGAGAGGACTTAAAATGGCTTCAAAAAATCAAAACGTCAAATTATGTTTTTTCACGGTTTGTGATAATTATTGCACTTTTGATTGTTTGCTTTAACTGCATTAAAATTTTAGTTATACATACTTTATATAATATTCACATTTAAATAAAATTAGTGATGCAGGACATTGAATCTACAGATTTTTGATCTTGGACTTCACAACCTCCAGAACTGTGACAAAAATTTCTGTTGTTGCTAACCCCTCTCCATCCAAGGTGATATTGTAGCAGCCTGAGTACACCAAGAGAGAATTTGTATCTTTTTTTTTATTTTTAGATATAATTAATAATAGTTGCATTCCAACTAATAGCTATATTCATGTACATTGGTAGCCCTCGATTTTATTAGCACTCTTAAAAATATTTAGTTTTTAACTTTAAATAAATAACTTCTATTTAATTAAAAATAAGGTATATATTTCAAGTATATGTTATATATTTTAAGTATATAAACTGAAACATATATCTAACAATTAATGTTTTAGTATTTTATTTTATAAATGAATCAGATATCTTATGATTATTTTTTTAAGTTAGCATAACATGATTTTAAGATTCTATGTTACTGAAAAGAATTTTGAAATCATAGCATAGGTATAATTTTTAGGTATTCATATACATGCATATTTTTGCTGCTAATTTTTTAACTTTTTTATTAAACCAATATTAGTTTTATTTTTAAGAATTACATAAATATATGGTACTTTATTTTTACTTGGTTTATAGTTTTATAAACTTTATGTCAAATCCTATTTTAAAGACATTTTTATTTTACTAACCATTTCCTTTTTTCAATAACTTAGCTTATTTATCAAAGTTCACTAAATTTATGTGAATTAGAAAAACAATCAGATATATTTATTTAATTTATAAGTATGTCTCTACAAGTCAATTTGGTATTATGTATAAAAATATATACCATAACACATGTATACACATGTAAATACATTTAAACATATGTGCATATTTGCACATGAGTCATACAACTAAGCTCATGAACTCATCCTAGAAAAATTGCTACATACCTCATTACTGAGTATCACTATGGGGCCTCTTTAAAGTACTTCCTTGGCCACCTGGGGAACATAGTGATATTCAGCAATGAAGTAGGTAGCACATTTTCTAGGATGAATTCACAAACTTAATTGTCAGGCCCAATACAATAAGAGCTCTGATGGGCATTCCAGAGAAAGGGCTCCAAAATTGCTTCGAAAGTATACCAGATGGGGGCATCACTGCATAGTTTCCCATTGGGGGCACCTCAAGTGTGACCGTAATGATAAGTCAGCAATGAGTTACGTAGCATTTTTTCTAGGTTGAGTTCACAAACTTAATTGCTCAACTTTGTATATACATAAAATATCTGGTCTGAATAGTTTTAAACCTCTAAACTCTAGCCATCAGACAATAATAAATTTGCTAGTTTGTAAAAGATGATTGGATCTAAACTTTATTTTTGAAAAGTTGGAATTTGTTCACATGGACAAACCTTAGTTTTCCCTGTGGGTAATATAACGAGAACTATGAACCACAGTTTTGGGTAAAGTAGCTCCCATGGAAGCCTGAGGAGGTTTTTAAGGCCTCATTTATCCTTTGAGTTTTCTATGTCCACACTGCTGTTAGAATCAGCTGTTCCAAGTAAACATGAATTAGTGATGTCATGGACTGTGAGTGTTATCGCAATATCAGTAATGTAATAACTCCAGTTTTAAAGAAGTAAGAAAAGAAAATAGAGAGACAGACTCTATTAACAGACTCCACATTTTAACTTTATGGTGGCAGATTAACCACTTGAGTTGTGAACTTTTTAATGTGATTTGTCCACAAGTTTAAACATGTGCACAAGAACAGGAAATAGTATTTGGAGTCCAGCTGGAGTCCTAGAAAACCTGACATGTCTTTGAACTTTTTCATAAGCAGTACATTTACATGACAAACATACACATATGTACACATATACTAAATGGCATTTGAATTCTTGTCTATTATTCTGATAAAATATTTCATTTAAGCATTTCTGTTTTCATTCTGAAATTAATTAGACCTTTTTATAATTGTGATAGTGAAATATTATATACACATGACATATGAACTTACCAATATACAGACAGAAGCAGATATTTCTTGGTGAAACAAGGCAGAAAAGGTATACTTGAAGCATAAAGTTGGAATTTAAGGTCTAAATACCGGATCATCGTTTGTTTATATCAAGAGAAGAGCACACAGTTGTATGTACTTTCTCAGTTATGCCTTTCCTAAGAGCCAAAAAAGGAAGCCTATGGGGTTAAAAGGAGTTGAGTGTCTAACTTTATCATAAGATCTTTTCCAAGTTAAGGATAGATAGTTGGGAAATACTGGAAAACAAGGAGCCCAGATCTGAACTTTCAGGGAGCACAGGTGCTGCAGCTTATACAGGGATGTGGACATTACCTGTTACTCAGTTTATGGAAACGAACAGGAGAGACAGAGGACCCAAAAATTCATCAAGAGAAAAATAAGTACCTCTCTTATTAAAATTGATTTGTTTACTTGTGACAAAGAGAGAAAGAGAGTCGTGCTAGGCTTAACCATGTTGTAAAGTAGAATTGGTTCCAAAGTTAGGATCCATCTGTCAGACTGAAACAGGCCCAGAAAGTCCATGGGTTGGGAGGATGACGGTCCAGGGGGCCCACACACCAGTTTTGGAGGGTGCCATTTCCTCTCTCAAGGGGAGGTCTCTCTCACTTTCAGTGCCCATCCCTTTTGTAGAGAGAGCATGGTCTTGGCGTAGCCCACTCCCTGGGATAATCCTTACTCCAGTGATCCAGTTGGTGGTAGTTGAAGCAAGGGTAACCTCCCAGAGAAGGATGTGGTCCTGGTGCTTCTTGTCAGAGCCTCATGAATAACTCTGTCTCTGAACAGTTCCTCCTATTGTGGTAGCCACCATTTGAAAAATGGTTTTTTGTTCTTGGGTCTGCTGTTGGTCTCATTTTTTTTTTCTTTTCCTCTCTCTTCTCCTCATCCCAGTTATTAAAGACCTTGAATGCCAGATATAAAAATTACTTGGTGGAATTTGTGGCCCCTTTTTTAAGTTTTTAGAACTTATACCTAAGATTGGGGCTGAATGGGAGATGAAGTGCCTTGTTAAGATGGATTTCCCCCACTTGGATCAGAATCTAACTTAGCAATGAGGCAAATGACCTCAGACAGCTATGAAATGTAAAAGGTCAGATTTTCATACCTGCTCTGAGTAATTTTTAATGCCTTCTGATTCAGCAATCTACCAGATAGTGAGCTGGTATACAGGTGAAGAGGGACTTTATAATGGTCTTCCAGAACAAATGTGTCTGGACAAGAGACGTGAAGAAGGAGAAGAGGAGGAAGGAAGAGGAGAAGTAATGTGCAGCAAGAAGACTGAATATCAGGATGCGAAGCTAGTTCAAAGGAAGCCTGAACACCAGGAGTTTCAGACCTGCTGGGATTATGGGATTATAATGGGACTGGCTGGGCATAGTGGCTCACGTCTATAGTCCTAGCACTCTGGGAGGCCTAGGCAGGTGGATTGCCTGAGCTCAGAAGTTCAAGATCAGTCTGAGCAAGAGCAAGATCAGGGCTCTAAAAAATAACCTGGTGCTTGGCAGCACCTGTAGTCCCAGCTACAAAGAGAGTGGAGGCAAGAGGATCACTTGAGCCCAAGAGTTTGCAGTTGATGTGAGATATGATGGCATGGCACTCTACCAAGGGTGATTAAAAAAAAATAGGATTATGATTAAGAGATTCATTTGATACTTGGTCCTCTAATTTATACTGTGGCCAAGGCAGTACTGTAATAGAAGAGTAAATGTTTGAGCCTGAGTTGAGTAAATCTTGAAGTTTTAAAATTTTAATGAGACATCCCAACGGGGAGTCTTTAGGAGGGTCCAAGTCAACATTGCTCATGACAATAACCAAGAAAAGGAAAAGGAAAGGACATTGTTAGGGAGGGAGGTCTGTAGATCAAGACATTGAGAATTTTGAGTAAGGCATCCCTGACTCACATGACCTTTGGAGTTCTGATGAGACATCACGCATCCCTGACTCTGAGTCAGACAAAACCCCAGACTTCCAGACAGAAAGCAAGCATTCTTGGGTTCTGACCCAGACCAAAATGTAGAGAATGTCCCCAAAGCAAGGTGTTTCTGGGTCCACATGAAAACTGGGAAGGGTGCTTAGGAGGTATCCCTCCAAGGAACCCCCTAAGAGTGGTAGACCAGGTAGATCATGTTTTCTATCCTAGATCAAATCAAAGAGCTACCACTCCTAGACTCAAGAATTTGACCACTTTCAAGCTTATGAGACTCAGCACATCTTGAATGGTATTAAGGGTTCTGAGAAGGATGGAAGCTGCACAACAGAAAAAGGATCATTTTTAAGACTGATGCAAAAAACTGTGCTTCCTGTACGGGCCACCAAAATATTAGGTGTGGGGGAAGCAAGTGCCATGAGCTGAAAAAGAATCCTCTGCTCAAAGGTTAGGATAGGTTTGAACCAAAAAGGTTTACTTTATGTTTAAACAGAGGAAAGGGCACAGCATGAAAGAAAGAAGGAAGGAATGCCATCGCTTCAACGGGGGCTTGTGCTTTCATCGGACTAAAGGACAGAGTAGTTATTGTTGGAAAATGATAACAGGAGGCATTTGTGTGTTATTTTTTTCTTCTCCTTTAGGCTGGCTTCATTAGACCTCTCTGAATATGATCTGGCAGATGGCTGGAGAGGAGCCTGTCTGCTCAGCATGTTTCAATTCTGTAAATAAAGCTCTTAAAAGGAAAAACAAGTTAGCAATAAATGGTTAAGCAAAGAAAAGGGGATGGTGTGCAGTGATTACCCCCTTTTTTGTGGTAGATGACTTACTAACAATGCTGTCCTTTTAAGAGATATAAAGAGTATATATATAAATTAAAATCCTACAATGTACTGAAAAAGGCACTTAAGTCTGAAATATGAAAGCAGTGATGAGCAATAAATACAAAAATTTGCAGAATCATAACTTCTGTATGGTAATAATTGGATAATTTTCAGATAGGAAAGATAAAAGATATATGTAAGCATACATACATTAATAGTAGGAAGAACACTATTAGAAATAATAGTGAAAATCATGAAATGCTTTAAAAATAATTTGAAAAAAATGAAAACGCTATTGATAAATGATTCGAAGTGTTGAGATTTAGTTAATTATGAAAGGAATGATTGAGGATGCATTAGACCACTGATGTGGTTTTCAAAATCTGGTTCTTAAGCTGAGTGGTTTAAAAAGATTGTAAATTTTACATTTTATATTTTAATAATTTTTATTAAATTCTTTAAATATATAATTTTTGCATATTAACTGATAAGAACTCTTACACATATTTGAATGGTACACAGTGGCATGATTGAGCAAGGACTTTTGACAAAAGTTTAGTACGCTATTTCAAATATATGACCAAACAGCTAGAAATGCTGTTGGCTTGACAGTTCTATAAAAACAGAATGCAGAATTATGTATTTGGAGGGTAGCAAGAATTCCCTTGCATGATACTAGATGGATCTTCAGGGGCAGAGTTGGGTCTCCTTACA
>NW_003852404.1:12040256-12051410 GCF_000181295.1 Otolemur garnettii | reverse complement strand
CCTGTTTTCCTCACTGTTGGAATTTAGTGATACTTATTCACACCACAGTCAGCAATTTCCTTATAAAAAATAAATTATTTTCATATACTTTAATCATATATAATTGTAATTTGAAAAGTATTTTATAAATTCTAAAAATTGTCCATAATGTTTATAAGTTATTACTATATATTCAATACTTTAATGGGCACAAATTATCAAATAAATTAATTATTGTTATTTCTACTTCATATGATAATATTCTAGAAAATAGTAAATGACCTCTTTGTACAATGATCTTTGCTTTTAAACATTGAGGGTATTCCAATAACCTTTGTTCCTTTTAAAGAAATGATTTCAACATGCTGGCTAATTTTCTTATTTGTAATCTGTTCAAGGTAGCACAAAGAGCCTGCAGATTCTCAGAACTGATCCTTTGTAGTCTCTGCCATTTATTTATTTGACTTGAGGCACTTTGAATTGATCAAACTGTGTCTAGTTGTTCACAAAAAGGCAATTGGAATTGCAATAACTGAGACAACTCTCTAAAGGGTGGTTACTGGGATAAAATTATGTAGAATGTAAAAGAGGTACTGAAAGTCACGGAGATTTTTAAAATTAACACTGACTAGGAAAAATGAACTGTCATTGTTATTTGCTCAGAATTAGGTATTGAAATTGGAGACAAAAAAATGAAAGCAAGTGTCAAATCACAAAGGGAATTTTGATCCTGATCATTTAATGTTATCTGGTCAAATTTAGGCCTTTCAAAAGAAAAACTCTCCACAGTGTCTTGATTATGTTATAAAGTGTACCGAGCAGCTCAGCTTGCGCCCACATTAGTTGCTATTTATGGTACATTACAGAATTCTACCATATTATGTTGAAGACACAAAAAGAAGCATTGATAACACATCACTTAAATATGACACTTTAATATTGCCTTCTTATAGCGGAAAGTGCTCACAAAAATTTGATGAGATTAAATTGATGCCTTCTTACTTACTTCAGCCATTAAATTCAATTGATAGTTAATCTTTTTATGGAAAGAAAGAAAGCAAAGAGTAACTTTTAAAATTTTTTTTTTAGAACTAATACATTTAAAAGAAAAATGTAATACAACAAACCTGAAACATGTTGGAAACGGCAAGAAAAATCTTTTCCCTCTACCTTGAATCAGGCACTACTCCTAATACGGGAAAAGTTTAATGTAAGTATGTCTGGCCTAGAGTTCCATTTACACTCAGAAAACGCAGAAAACTTTAACTGAATGATCCGTTACTCATTTTCCAAATGTATGGAAGAAGGGAACACAAACGTACTTCATCACACCTCCTTATTACAACTTTTCTGCATGCATCTCCTGGAGTCTCCCCACTGTAGATCAAAAGATGAACAGCTTGATTTTTTTCTCCCTTAAACCATCTAGTTATTCACTAATAGTGACTACCTGCTGGATGGCAAAGAACAAAGTACGTAAAAAGTTTCATTTAAGTTCAGCATCAAAGAATATGTTGAAATCAAAGAACTTTTAAAGACTGAATAGTTATTTTGAAATATATATTTGAAATCCCACACAATAAACTCAAGAAGGTGGAAGTGGGTGTGTCCATAACCACGCGCCTATTTCATAACACTCTGGCTTTGTGGCTTGGCGATGAAAACAGATTAAAAGAGCAGAAACGTTAATTTTTCCACTTCTGTCTTTCTTCAGGTAACATTCTTTATACAGAGAAGAAACAAAAGTCAAAGTTGCCTGGTCCAAAAAAAGGCTTCAAATTAGCATTTCAAGATCTTTATAAATTGACTAATAAAACTACATAATGCAAAGAAAGCTGGTGGGTGAAAAAAAAAAGGTGAGCAATTGCTTTGTAACAAATAATAAAAATATGCAACAATGTTGCCATCTACTGCTATAGCGATTTTTAGATAGCACAATGCACATTTCACTATTTTAATGAGAAGAATAAGTAATTTATATGTTGCCTTTGTCTTAAATAATTTTATATAGACGTATATATCAATAGCATTTAAATACAAATAAGAATTGCTTGATATATAACATTCCATGTAATAAATAAGAGTTTATTATATGATTATCATTCTATAGACATAATAATTTTACCGAATGGTTTCTGGGTTTCTTTTAAGGTGTGAGCAAAGAGTGATGCCAGGTGAATCACCATTAATAAAAGTACATGTGGGGTCCACAGTGACGACGAAATTTTAGCAATAAACAAATGAGTTTATAATTATATATATAACCATGATTGTAGCTAAGGCTACTTACGATGCTAATTATTAGTGTTATTTTTATACCACTATACTACATATTTCAGTTTTAATAAGGTCTGCTTGACAAAAGGGAAAAAAGATAAGATGACTACAAAATCATTTTCCTACCACAGGGAAACATGAAGAAGATTTTCCCTGATCTAGTTCTTTCCAAATTCACTGCTTGATCTTCAGCTTAATTTAGCTTCATGTTAAAATCTATAGCGATGAGTTGATTGTATTAGAAATTTATCTGCCTTCAGAACTCTGGTGTGCCCTTGGACCCTGTGTGGAACCTGGGATCAAATCTCACCACCTTTATAAGCTGCTCAATCCTGGAGAAAGAATTAACCAAGCCAGGCTTTCAGTTTTAAATTGAACAACCTTGTGTGTTTTTTGTTTGTTTGTTTCATGTAAGAATATTTTTAACTCTATCCTATAGAATAAATTTAAGTACTGGGCATATATCTATGCTCAGAATTGTCTGATGAAATCTCATTCTTCTGTTCAGAAGTAAATGCTATTTTGTTTTTGTTTTGTTGTTGCTGAGAATGCATACTGTACTATTGTTGCTTTATTTTAATAGCCTGAATCCATGGGACAATTCACTCCACACTCCCCCATGGCTGTGTTGATTCTGTCTGTCTGATCACTGAGTATAACACAGATTTGTTACCACTCCATCTCTTTAAAGGAACTTTAACACTTACATCCCTCTACTTGAAATATGGAACTTGAGTATTTTGTTAATTTTCCAACAAAATTTTTATTGCTCTGGTGTTGTATAATTTGGTTAAGTATCTATTTGGGTTCATAAAAGGGATTATTCTGATAATTTTAAAGTTAAGAATCATGAAATATATCTGGTCTGTGCTTGTTCTTTCACATATTTCTAATCAAACATCAGAACACTCAGAAGATTCAAACTTCAGTACAGAATATCAGGAAAACTGAACAGTGCTGAGAGCAATGTGGGGAAGCAGTAGCTATCTAGACATCCTCACTGAGGCTTCTCACTCAGAGCCAGGGTTTTGATGAGCACCGGCAGCCCTCGCCCTTCTGTGAAGAAGCCAGCTGGGCCTTCATCCCTCTGGGCTCCACCACTTCCCCCTGCCCACAGGGTAAAATCTTCCAGAAACTGTAGGGTTAAGACATGTTATATATTGTTAGGGGCAAATAAGCAAAAGCAAATGGCTATGTAAGTTGTGGCTTAAAACAACAAAAATGTATTTCAGTTCTGGAAGTCAAAAATCTGAAATTGGGCCAAACTCAAGGCCTTTAAGAAATAAGTGTTTACTCTGGGGGCCCCCGTGACCACTCTGTTTTTTCCTTTGCAAGGTGGTTTCTTTCTAGAGACTGCAGATGCTCCTTGGCTTGCGGTGTTTTTCTCCCTCTATTCAGAGGGCATCACTTCATCTCTGCCTCCTCTTCACCCATCTTTCTAACTCACAGGCTTCTGCCCTGCTTTCAGAAGGACCTTCATGATCGTACTGGGCCCCGTCAGAAATCTGTTGTAGTGTCCCCACTCCAAATTCTTAATTTAGTTATCTGTAGAGTCCCTTTTGCTGTGTAAGGTAGTGTAGTCACAGGTTTTAGAGATGTGGGCATGGACAACGATGCTGAGAGTCTTGTAACACTTAATTTTGGTGCTGTGAACACTGAAAGTTCTGGTTTTTCATTCCCCTTCACAACTCTGCAATAACTTCCAGCACATAGGAAAAATGCCAAATAATTCTTACGGAAAAAAATCCCTCTGTAAACTGGCAATAACACTCCCCCACCTTTTTACAATTTCACCTTTGGGTCTCTTGATTTTTGTTGTTGTTGTTGTTGTTGTTGTTTTCTTTCATAAACAAAAGCTACTTTGGGTTTTTTTTTTTTGTTTGGTTGGTTTTTTTTTTTTTTTTGGTTCTTGAAAATCCCCACACTCTTTTCCTACATAATACTTTCACGTATGATTTTTGTGGGCCTTATGTGCTAAGCCCTAATCTACTTTTTGCAGAACATTAAATGCTTCATGGTTCTTAAATTATTTTACCTGCCTAACCTTGCATCATTTCTAAAAGGAGGGTGATAAAGATAGCTTCCTTTAAATAATAAAATAAAGTGATAAATAAATTGTAGCAAAGTTTTTATGGTGAACTTTGGATGTGTTTTAAATTCATTTAAAAAGTGTTTAAACATATGAAAAATGTAAAACTTCCAAATAATGCAAATGTATTGAAATACAAATTGCAATATTGGCATCAGCTTCCAATTCTAACCTGTCTCCAAACGTTCACACTTTGTTTTATTTTTCCCAATTCGACTTTTGTTAAATGAATGGATATGAATAGATCGGTTTGTTTCCAAATGGAATGTAGAAGGTAACATCATTTCATTGCAACAAATTAGGGAGCAAAATTTAAAAAAAATAAGCATTATATGAATTAAAATTTCTTAAAGGAAAGATTTTTTTCAGATATAGTATGTGCATTAAATCAGAGACTGCATTGTGTTCATAATAGGAAGAAGAAGTGGATGAGTCTGATACCCAAGGAGTCACAGCAGGAGTCATCCAAGTACCTCATTTATCACTGGGATTTTGTGCTGCTTCCATCTATAATTGTAGTATTGGAGCTTCTGGTTGTCAGAGGAAGACTTTTGCCAGGGAACATGGCAAGGCTCTTAATGAACTACAAGGTATGACTGTTTCCAGGACTCTGTGGAATTTTTGTACATGGAAGGTGGTGGTTGGGTTCCTTTCACAAAGTGTGGACTGAGAGGAATATACATGAAACGCGTGTGACTATTGGTGTCATCTGATTCTTCATTGATCCCTTGTAACTGTAAATGGATAGGAATAGCATCCCTATCCTGAAAAGAATATGGTTTCCATAGACTTAGATCTCTCAGTAATCATGATTTGGGTTACTGTTACTTGTAAACTAATTTCTACAAGTGATTGTGCCTAGAGAATTACTTATAGTAAGTCACTGAAAAGTCCACAAGTGAAAGCTAAGCATGAGGAGAATTTAGACGGAATATTGCAGGGTAAAGAGGATGTGCACTAAGGTAGAAACCATGGGCAGACATAAAGCCTACAGTTCTTCTAAATAGTCCCACAGAGAGAGAAGACCCTCTTATTTATGGAGGGACTATTCTCTAACACTACTCAAAAGTTAGGTCTGTGAGGTACATGTGGTCGTCTACGTTCACCATAAAAATATGTACTCACATCTACTCCTTCTGGGACGTCTACTATGCAATTGACTGATGGTCTCAGGGTTGCCTTTATGCAATTCATAGGAGATGTAGAGAAGAGGTAGAAACCTTCCACATATAAAAGACAGGTCTTCTCTTCTACACTTTTTCCAGGTTATAAACCGGCATGTGGTTAAAATCTAATGAGATAAGCTCAAAATCTGCAAATGGTAGAACATCCAGGAAGAAAGGACAAAGATCTAGCAAGCCCTGAGAAGTCTACAACTAACGGGAAGGAAGACGGACCTAAAAGACAATGTGAAATCTTAGGAGGCAAAGTTCCTCAGAAAGGAAGCACCGGCAACATGTACACACCAAAGTCACACCTCCCAAGCCAAAGCTAGCTGCGGACTAACACAGAAACAGCCATTTAGTATGACACCTGCTATCTGTTAGTGGGGGAAAGGACAAATACCTGTAGGGAATAAACAGTAGACTCAGAGACAAGGATTTCTGAATGGAAAGAATTCAGTAGGACTTATCTTTAGCAAAGCATGGATAGAAATGAATTGAAAGAAGAGATCTGTATTTCTGACGCACGCAGGGCACAGTCAAATAAAGGCTAACCAGACGGTAACAATAACACACATGTGGGAACATCTGTGTTTATGCACTTACAACATTTCGTCTGGTTTTTTCCTTTCATTTTTCTTCATACTTTTACCCTGTTGACTTTCTTCTTTCTTGTCAATATTATTTATTTTAAGATTCATGGGTAGGATTAACCAGATATATTTCTATCGAAGTTATTTCTAATATTCTAATTATAACTAAATTAAAATTTACAAAGTAGAAATATAAGGGGGGACAAGGAGAACAGTATTTACTTATGATACTTAATTTGCATCAAGGCTATGATATCTTTGGGAATAGCTTAAAATATAATTAATATGCATATATTGACTAAGATATATTTATTAGATATGTAGTTATATGAACATATTATTATATAATTACATATCAATTTATATTAATTTATAGTTCCCATAAAATCACACACTGTGTAATGAGAAATTATAAGATGATACAATCAATTAATGACTGCCCAGTGAACTGCGATGAAGTCTCTTCCTCCCTTGGTGGCTGGGTGTCGTGTGGCTATTCTCTGTGCCAGGCCAGCGTGCCCTCATTTTCTTCCACCTTCATTTCTACTTCTGAGACGCAGTCCCTAACCCTGTATGCTAACTACAAAATGAGGGAGTATAGTTGATAGGATACTAATGAAACTTATCCCCAAACTTAGCTCTGAGCACAGTGATAGTTAAAGAGAGGATGAGTGCATAGATTTCATCACTGAATCTCAGAAATGTATCTGCTCAACAACAGAGCCTTGCATTTACAAAGGAGAAAAGAGCCTGTTTGGGGTAATTTATTTCGGAATTGCTCTGTGAAAAGCTAATTTCATTTTGGCTCTTTGAGTGCAATGTGGCTCATATGTTTATGCTTTGATAAAGGCATAGGAACAGTATTAAAATTCTAGCAACTCTATGGAGATTATAAAACTTTCTCTAGGCACAATTACTTGTAGAAAAAAAATGATGAATAATAAATGATAGAAATTTTTAAATAAGTTCATTTGACAAAACACTTATTGAGTGAATGCTATGGGCTGGACACATGGTAGGCATAAATCACTTTCTGTTACAAGTCAGTCAGAATGCAAGTAATAATAATAATTATAATAATACACTAGAACAATTATCATTCAAAATGGCCATTTGTTCTTCATGCAAGGTTTCAAACTTAGCCAGCCATTGTTTTCTAATGTTCTATCTAATATTATTAACTATAAGACCCCAATATACAGTGGTTTAGAAATATAGACTTGTTTACTTTTCACCTAACAAACCAAGCAGGGATTCCGGCTTTTATGGTAGCTTGATTGTGTTAGAGAACCTTACGCCTCTCATATTGTACTCATTTTCATAGGTCAATGAGGCATATGCCATAACCTGACAGAGTTCTAATCAGTGGGAAAAACAACAAAAAAGAGATAAAAAACAAACAAACAAAAAACCCCTAGAATTTGACCATATCACTTCTGCTTCTATCCCACTAGCCACACTGGGAAGTTAGGTCACACCTAATGAAGATGAAGCATGTAGTGTTTTCTGGGTGGCCATGGAGGTCATTCTTCCCACACATAAAACACACTCATTTCTAAACCAATGGGCAGCACAGGGATCCATTCCTTCACTATACCAAGCAATCATTTCCAGCAGGCTTTACCCCATGTACTAAACCCAACCTTGTCTGTTATTAAATATGACATAGACTAGGAGCAAGAACACTACTATAGGACCCTAATTTGGAAAATAAAGGCATCTAAAACAAACCACTTCTGCTTTGCAGTAGTTGAGCACATGAGTGTGAAAAGTCCCTACCCCTGTATTCAAGGAGTCTCCCTTGATTTATGTGAATCGTAGCTCTGGGCTCTACTCTCATGGAGGTAACATTTTGCTCATTGTCTTCTATGATCACATCTGAGATTCTTAGATGAATAAGAAAGGGCACATCCTTGAAACCTGTCCAAGGATTTTCCCCTGCTTTCCATGGGACCTTTTGGGGCCAAGAGTTGCTAAGAGTCACACATTCACAGATTCTGCAGTCCAGGTAATTATAGTTTATGTTCATTTATTTACATGACAGTTCCCACAAAACATAAAATGGGCTTCCAGTTGACTTGCCTCTACTAAGTTTCAGGTACAAGTAACTATAACAAAGATCATATCCTTAAGTAGTTGGTTAATTTTTCCATCTATCTGTGTTAACTTATGAAACTCTGCTTGTTTGGGGTTTTACAATTTTAAAATGTTTGATTATTATGGGTACATAGTAGGTGTACATATTTATGGGGTACATGTGATGTTATAATATAGGCATATAATGTAGAATAATCAAATCAAAGTAACTGGGCTATCCCTCACTTCAAGTATTTATCACTTCTTTGTGTTAGGAGCATTCCAATTCTACTCTTTTAGTTATTTAAAAATGTACGATAACTTATTGTTGACAGTGGTTACCCTGCTGTGGGGTCAAACACTAGCTCTTGCTCATTCTACTTAGCTAGAATTTTTTTACCCATTAACTGTCCTCTTTTTGTTCCCTCTTCCTACTACCTTTTGGTAACCTACATTTTACTCTCTGTCTCTAAGAGATAAATTGTTTTAATTTTTATCTCTCACATCTGAGTAAGAACGTGAAATTGGTCTTTCTGTGTTTAGCTTATTTAGCCTAACATAATGTTCTTCAGTTCTATCCGTATTTCTGCAAATGACAGCTTCCAGATAGCACAGCTGGAATGATGGTGTTGACCCAGCTCAGGTGGAGAGGACTGAAGGGTAGTTGGAACAGAGGGAGTGTTTTGCTCTGGATCAGTTAAATGTGAAATGCGTGTCAGTTACCCAGGTGTGGATGTTTTGACAGTATTTGCAGTTGTCAGTCTGGGCTTCATGGATATAATCCAGGCCAGAAATAGAAATCTTTATGCACAAAATTGTTTTGTTTATTTATTACAACTTTGTTTTTCTATGTAAATTTTAAATTCAGTAATATTTTAATTTTAAAAGCAAGTTGGAGTCTCAGTATTTAAAAGGTGAAATGGTCCCCAAATTCTTGTTTAGACACAGTATTCTGGGATGATGGACAAAGAAATGAACTCTGTGGAAAAAAAAAAAGAAAATCACTTTAACTTTTAATGATTCATGAAAATCATTCACACTGGATTTTTGGGAAATGCATACAGATTTCAACATTCAGGTAAAGTGAAATAGAAAGTAAAATACATTCAGGATATGAATTGTTCATTGAAATTAAGTTGCCGAATTTTTATATGTTCATAATTCAACTATTTAAATCATCTAATTATTTAACTATGGATTCCTTCTTAAACTATAAAGTTCACTCCATTCTGTTTATATAATTTCTTGAGCCATTTAAAATGGCCCAAATTAATTGTCCCACACAATTAAAGAGTTACTTTTAAACTAAAAATAATGCAATCTTGGGACAATGAATCCCTTAAAATCTTACATGTATGTTTATTATTCATTATCTAGTGATTTAGGTTATTTAGGTATTTTAAAATTAAAAAATAAATCAATATAACAAATAATTAAAAGCTATATGAATTACACTAATATGACATCACTAAAGTTGTATGCAATTTATTATTGGCAACTTTTTATAAATATTCAGATTATTTATTTAATTATACATGAATGATGAAAGTTTTATATACCAGAAATTATCTTTTATTCAGTGATACTAGTTCCCAAAATTAAACCAACAAACCATAGAAATATTCTGACACAATTATATACTTTCAAATTGGATTTTCCATTTCATAAGCTTCTGTCAAATACCACGATTTCAGTGACTTTAATTTCTGCCATTAACCCAGCAAAGCCTAATTAAGTTAACAATTCTTCACTCCATTTTACTTTTCTAGGCCTTTTTTTTTTTTTTTGGCTGGGGCTGGGTTTGAACCCGCCACCTCCGGCATATGGGCCGGCACCCTACCCTTTTGAGCCACAGGCGCCACCCTTTTCTAGGCCTCTTCTAGATACATAAACATGGAATTCTATTTTTTAATGACTTAGAAGCAAGTTAAATCAAAATGGAAAATTTTTAAACAAAGGGATAATTTCTAAAATAGAGATGGAAAAATATATTTTCATTACAAGTAAATGATGTAAAGTGAAGTGAAAATGTACCACAATCATTATATTTAGATGTAACATTTCACATTTGGGTTTTATAATCCATTAATAGTGATGGCTAATCTTTATTTCCAAGACAGTGAAGATAATTACCTTAAGAGTAAGGAGATCTTGAACTTCAGCAGAGATATACAATTTACATGATCATTTAAGAGTACAGTTACTGTGACGCCATAAATACCATATTGTTTTTCTAAAAGCAGTAATTATATTACAATATTTTTAATTAAGGCATTCTACACAATTTTAAAATGACCGGGCATGGTAGTATAAAAAGTTACTGAACTACCCAACAATGTTTTGATTAATTCATTTTTATCATATTTTATAGCATTTCCTAAATGTTCTAAACAGGAATATTCTAAAACAGGAAATTACACATTCTAGTGTTCAAGTAAATTTGGATATAGATATTATCATTACCAAAAGAAACTTATTAGTCATTCTAGATTTCAGTTTTTTTTCTAAGTCCAAGAGGTAAGAGCAACGACATTCATTAAAATATTGAACTTAGTTCTACCAGAGTTAATTTTTATGGTGAAGCCACAAGGTCTGCATCCAAAAGCCAAATTTCTTGTTGCTCCTAAAGTATCTGGATGATCTATATAAAAAGCTGGCAAAATATCCAAGTTTTATAATTCCCTATCTATTTTATCATCTTGGCTTTTATTATTTTCACTTGTACCTTCCATTTTTTTTTCTTTGTGTCTGGAGTTCATTGAGTTATAAGGCTGTTAGTCAACACTGCTAGTGTGATTAGGGAAAATCGTTCTATTGCTTCTGTTGCTATTAATATTCACAGGCACAGGCTGCAGTGGAGAACACGGCCTCAGTATAATAATTCCATATGCGACAAGTCTGAGTAAGGACTGCAGAGTCACAACAAGTACAGGATGAGAATGGTTTGCCCTATTTTGTTTGTTTGTTTGTTCGTTTT
>NW_003852404.1:12020070-12039637 GCF_000181295.1 Otolemur garnettii | reverse complement strand
CTGGGAATATACCTAATAAAGGAATTGCAGGGTCAAACGGCAGGTCTATTTTTAGTTCTCTAAGTGTTCTCCAGATGTCTTTCCAAAAGGAACGTACTAGTTTACATTCCCACCAGCAGTGTAAGAGTGTTCCCTTTTCTCCACATCCACGCCAGCATCTCTGGTTTGGGGATTTACGAACATTTTATGAGGTTTGCCCTATTTTGCAAGTATTTTATCCCAGTTTATTTTCTTGTTCAAATGTCTTGTGTGTAACAGATGAAAAATACAAAGGAAACAAGTAATTATTTGGCAGGGAGGAAATTTAAAAGAAGTTGAGTACAGGGGTTCTTCTGTACATGTACAAGAACAAGCTGAAGTTGTCCATTTTATATCCTTTTATCTATGGCATTTGAATAGTCTCAATTTGTTATGATAACCTTATTTGTTATAATAAGGAGATATCTTTGGATATATTCAAGTGTACCTTACCCAGGGAGACTGCTTTGAAAAATATACCAATTAAGCTCTTATGAGAAGGCAAGGAAGAGAAAGTCTACGTAGAATTCACCTCAAGCCAAAGAACACATTTTATCTGCAGGGATTTAAAAATGCGCGCAAAAAGATCAGAATTCATGATAAAATTGGATCACAGGTTAAATGTGAGCCATGGTTTTGTAATATGCACCCTAAAACTTCACAGTATTATAGGAAAAATAATGTGAAAAATGATTTTTAACATCTATGAGAACTATGGGAAAAGAATTGGCCAAGAATATATAAGATTAGATAATAATAATAACCAAAATGTGTGGAGAATTCAAATTTTCTGAGATATATTATTTTTATAGGAATACAATATAATTTTAGACATCTTATGATATAGCTGCAGCATTAATTGTAAAGCATTGCTTGCTGTGGAAATTAATTCTCAGTGAAAAATTTCAATGAATATATAACAAAAAACTATAATGATTATTAATTTGAATAAGATAAAATACTTAGCTCAAATTATATTCTTCCTGCCATCCCTCTCTGAAAATAGTTAAGAGAGTAAAATAATTTTCACACAGCTACTTATGTGATAATAATATGATATCGTGAGCAGTCATTTATTTTGTCTTCCTCTCCCATCATTCAGAATAGGGCATAACTCTTCCCCCATAGTCTGGTTTTGCTCAGCTTTTAAAATTTGTATTAGGAGATTTTATATCTTGAGAAAAGTTGTCTTACAGTTATATTACCAAACTTATTTGAATTGTACCTCAGATTCTGTACCTATAGAGCGACATGACAAATATATTCAATCTCTTATCACAGTAATATTAAAGAATTTAGAAAGAAAACCGAGTAGTGGCAATTGGAGGTGGTCATCTGCAGTCAGGACACCCACAGGGGACAGTGCAGGATAAGCTGGAATGTGGTTCTCAACCTTCCTAATGCTGTGACCATTTAATACAGGTCCTCATGTTGTGGGCACCCCCAACCATAAAATCATTTTCATTGCTACTACTATGAATCATAATGTAAATATCTGATATGCAGGATGTATGTTCATTGTTACAAAGGGGTAATGACCCACAGGTTGGGAATTGCTGAGCCAGAAAGAAACAATCAGAGCAAACTAAACAGTATAGAGGTGGAGAGGAGAAATGGAGACAGGCTTGAGATACGAAATTTGTTGTTGTTGCTGTAGCTTTTGGCCAGGGCCAGGTTTGAACCCGCCACCCTCAGTACATGGGAGCAGCACCCTACTCCCTGAGCCACAGGCACTACCTGAGATACGAAATTATCCTTTTCTCTTCCCCATCAAAAAAAAAGTTATTTTTTCTCTAATATAGGGGAAAATGAGAAAAAACATCAAAGGTAATTTTCCAGCTTATGGTTTGAACAACAGACAGACACACACACGGACATACACACAGGGTGCCAAAAAAAAAAAAAAAAAAGTATACACTCTAGTTGGTGTGGATTCTATCTACCTACACTTGTCTTCAAGAACTTGGCACTAACATGAGGATCTAATTCAAGTTTTTCAACTGTTCCCACCACATTCTCTGATGGGTGTGACTTCGTAGGGCTCCCCTTAGTTGCTGGATGGGTCCCTGGGCCGGCCATTCTGCTCTAGTCGGTGAGTGAAATAGGAAGTAATCAAGAAACAGAGTCGTTTTAGGTTCCCAGGTGACAGATCTGTCTTTAGGGTCACAGAAAGGTATGTCTCCCATTTGGGTTCTGCGGTGGGCAAGTCTGCCTTCAGACTACTAGAGAAATGACGGAAGTAATTTATAAGTCTATGTCCAGACTGGCAATTTGCTGGGGTTGGGGCATCACCCCGCAGGCACAGTATTTGATGTGCCTCCCACTTGGTATCTGCAGGCAGAACTATCCTCAGTTCTCCGAAGAGAAGGGCCAAGACTAAAATCCAGCACTGCACGAGGAACTGCTGAGGAACGGAGGTTCACAAGTCTGCCCCAGGGACTCAGATGGTGGGTCTTCCATCAGGACCCTCTCTAGGTAGATCTGCTCCAAGAGCACAGTTTGAAGGGGTTGAAAGTGAACTCCAGAGCTAATTCAGAATCTGCCATAACACCAACATTGTCAAGCCCAACCCAGTGACACCCAGGAGTTTCCTATGTGGGCAGACTTGTTTCTACACTAAACCTGGCAGGGACTGGAGCCGACATTCAGAGGCCTTTCAGAAACTGCTGTGGGGCAGAGCCAGCTTTCTCTGTCTGAATGCCTCCTCCTGGGGCTCCCCGTCCAGGCAGGCTGAGCCTGAGATGGCAACAGAGAGGGACTGAAGCTGAGACACAAGTCTCTCAGTATCTGTTGTGAGTTGAAGGCCAGCAACCTCGTCCAGCAGGCAGAGCTGGCTCTATTTCTCAGTAGTTCCCTGTGCCATCAGGATTATTCCCAGGCTGCGCTCTAAAGGGCTGCTTCAAGCTTCTGGGACTTTCTAGAGTCTGCTGTGCATTGGAATTTGGCAAGGCTGCCATGGAGGCACAGATGGGAAGTCTCCCAGCTGTTCCTCGGTAACTCCCTGGCTGTAGCCGAGGGGCTGGCGCTCAGACAAGGTTCCTTCGCCATTTGGTATGAGTTGGAAGCTGACAGGCCTCTCCAGGTGATTCAGACAGATGATTTTCCTAAACGGTCTCAGTGAGACAACATTTTAAAGCAAATAGTATTATTTTTGGAATACATAATTTTACATTTAAATGATCTTAAACAGATCTGAAAAGAACAAGTATACTTGGCATAATTTCAAGACTCCTTTTTTTAAATCTATGGCTCAATAAGAAGTTGCAGTAATTAATTAAATATGAACATTCTGTTGATATCATCTGTAATGAGCTAGTACTTGCAGTAATAGATGGAATTTTTCATAGATTCTAATGGAAAATTAAATGTCCAGAAGAGTAAAAGACATTCTGGGAAAAAAAAAAAAGGAAAAGGATAGGGACTTTCAATCAACAACAAAGAAAAATCTTAAGGATTACTTATTTATTAATATACTGATAAATTAAGTCTTAGTAAATATCATTACATAGCCTGTGAAAAACTAGTCATAAACTAGTATGACTAATACAGAAATACCAATAGTATGCGTTCCCAAGTTAATTGGTAAATGATTGTTCTTCACTTATCAAACTAGAACTATCATATTTGAAAGATAATAATCTTTGTCAAAATAAAATTAGAAATAATTTCACTTGGAAAGATAAGAAACTATGACTAAAAACTAGATACAGCCTTTACATAATTAATTTTACTTTGTTTTGTTGCTTATCTTGCTCAGAAATGTATGCCATTATACCTTTTACAATGCCAATTCCAGACCTATGGAAATTAAAAAAAAAAAAAAAACTAGAGTATTTCAGATTCAATATGTAGACTCAAGTTAAAAACGTCTAAACTCTTATGACATTTTTAGGACATATGAGAATGAATTCTTTTTTCTAATAATATATTGAACTTCTGACTGGATTTCAAGTGTATACAACAAAAGAATGATAGTAATTTGATGCCATCCTAGAGCCTTCTGTAATATTAATATGTTAAGTTGCTAAAAAACAGAATTAAATGTACAATTTAACATTTTCCATAAACCAGTTAAATTATTTTACCTATTTAATTGTTTAAATACATAATGAATTTTATCCAGAAAATATTATGAGATTCACAGTGAACCATTTATTTTTATGCTTTTGGTTTAGCTGCTTTAACAGTCTTCCATGGGAAATTCTTAATGGACCGTGTCTATCGGCTGCATGATCTATGAATAAACTAAATGGAACTTTCTAAAGAGCCTTGTGGCATCAATTGCTTTGACACATCCTGCATTTGCTCAGTCTCCATTATTTAATTTTTCAGGAAGAAGAGGAAAAAGAAAACTGCTTTGTCTTTGAACAGAATTAGTTACACAGAACAAAGTGTGAATATAATTAAGAGATGACAGAAAGTCAACAAAAATTCTTTGTAGCAGATATAAAACATGAGAAAACAAGATCTTAAAAGAGCAAAATTTGCAGTGCTTGCATCTTAAAACATCATCGCAAAATTTTATATACAGAATATTTAAACTTTGAAACGACCAGAAATTTTATGTCATGTATGCATTCAAAAACCATTTAAGGAGCTGCTGCTAAATGCCAGGTTTTATTCTAAGAGTTTCAGGTCAAGTGGTCAGAAGACAGACAAGGAATGTGTTTTTCTAGAATTAATTTCTCAGAGGGATGAAAAACAGTAGATGAAGGAAGTATATATTATGATTTCCGTTGTTGATTAATGCTGTGAATAAAATCTTTTGGTACAATTCTTTAGAGCTGAACGACAGTAAGTAGAGTTGGAGGGTAGGAGGTATTTTAAGTAGAGCTGCATGTATCGTCTCCCAGATATCCAAATGTTAAGATGACAGTGCCGAGAATGAAGACAAATAACTGGTGTTTACATTCATTCACTTAGTCAAAGTCATTTTATAATTTTTAACAAGGTCATTTATAATAGAAACATTTTAGAAAGAAACCTATAAGGATGTATTGCAAGTGTATTTACAACATCACATAGTGAGGATAATAATTCAGAAATTATATTAGGACTGAAAGAAGTAGAATTTATCTTCAGGAAAAAGCACTGCCCAAACAAAACATAGTGCAAGCCACAAATGGAGCCCCCACAGGTACGTTTAAATTTTACAGCAGATGCATTTTTAAAGAGTAAGAATAAATAGGTAAAAATGAATTTAGTAGTCATTTAATCAAATACACATATATCCAAAGTGCTATCATATCAACATGTAATGAATACTAAATTGTAATTAAATAGTTTAAATCCACTTTTAATAATATCTTTAAAATTCAATGTGAATTTTACTTAAAAACATAACTCAATTCCACACGAACCTAATTTCAAGTGTTCAACAACCGCATGGCCCTACTGGCATCCATATTAACAGCATAGTTCTAGAATCAGTTTTACAAGCAGATGTTTCACTGTGGAAGACTAAAACCTGGGGAAGAAGAAACATAACTAGGGAAATAATCAAGCAGTGTTCGAGGAGCTCAGAGTAGAATCTTATGAAAAAATGGAGGGGGTTTTATCTAAACTAAGTGTTGGTTATTCTATATCTTCTTGGGGAAGGAAACTGGATCAGACTAACTGCATTTTTCACAGACAAGCATATAGATAGCAAAAGAAAGATATCCAAAGTTTACAATGTACCTGACCAAGAATTTAACTATAAAATTTAAACTGTATTAATTGATATCAGAATGGTGTAGTTTGTATTTAAATAATAATACCTGGAACTAACTATACTTATCACATATTTACTATGTCAGATATGTAATATAAAAAGGAATGACATGAAAACTTCATGTGCATAGTTGAGAAAAATATATTTATGAGTTCCAGAATTATTGCTGATTAACCCTTATAAGCAACAACAAACTCAAATAAAAGAAGCTTATACCTAAGGAGAGCAAGAACAGTTTCTTACGCATAGACATTCTAATAATGCTTTATCTAAACTTCAAAAACATTTGATGACGATTTCACTGTATAATCACAACCACAAGGCAGGGGTATGTTTGTGTATGTTCCATCCTTTTGCCATGTGAAATGCACTCCCATGTACAACGTGCACTCACTTTTTTAGCCCAAACTTTCTGGAGAACATCCCTTGAGAAAGTGATCAGCTCTCAGCCTGGACAGACACATCTGGGATGGTCTAACGTTCCTTTGGTAAATGTGCAGACTGCACAGCCCTCGGGCAGCCACCTGCTCTATGAAGGCTGCCTCTTCCCTCCCTCCCTGGAGTCCTTCCCTCCCCACTCTACTGAGGTCAGAGCTGAGATGGCCAGGCATGTGGCCCATAGGACAGCAGCTTTTGATGCTACTAGGTAGGTCCCTGAGCTTGTGCAGGGTTCCCGGTCCCCTCTGAACAGCTGGGCCTTAGGCGTTGGCCCTTTCTCTTCATAGCCAGATGAGCCCTACCAGTCCTGCCTCAGCCCCTCCCCTGATCACAGTGCTTGCCAGACACAGCTCTGAGCCATTCCCATAGGATTCTGCCTCCTCCAGGACTGGAACCCTGTGCATGGTAGCCCAGGTGGGAGGGTGAGGCGGCTCTGGGAGGCCTGCTTGTCTCTCCCACTCCTGAACTATGTCACTCATGGACAGTGCACATCAAATGCATATTTTCCTCAAAAATTTGGGCAAAAATGTTCACATTATACACAGCAAAATATGGTGTGCAATTTCTAACCACTGTTGGTCTCTAAAATCAATGGCAGAAGCTAAGAGAAAGAAAAATTATTCTTTTCAGGAATATAGGCATTGATTACCTCTTATTGCTTACATAGAAAATAAAGGAAATGAATAATGTTTACATTAGAAATAGCAACCAATCAGTTTGGGCTCATAGGGTACAATATTGCTGATCATTTAATCAGAAAATAACCAAAGAAGAAGTGGTAAATTTAAATTTTAAAAACTCAATAATCGCTTGAGCCCAAGAGTTGGAGGTTGCTGTGAGCTATGGTGCCATGACACTCTACCCAGGGCCACAGCTTGAGATGCCAAGTCAAATAATAATAATAATAATAATAACCCAATAAAGGAGAGAAAAGGTATACAATTTGTAGAAATTATTATTTCATAAGGAAATGATGTTTCTGAAGCTTTTTGGGATGAGAAACATATTCAATACTATTACCCAAGCCTTCTCGTTTCAGAAATTGCTCACACAATATTCTTCAATCAAGTTATTTATTAAGGCTGTTATCTGTTTCTAAAATAAGTTAATGGGTTTATCTGACCCATAAGTTATAATTTCTCACAAATTATTTTCAAACAATAATTTTGACCAATTACTGAAAAGTTATTATTTATTTCTATTTTTAGTCAAATTATGGTCCTTTTTTCACAAAACCTTTATATGAAAGCTACTTATTTGTAAAAATTTCAGAGTATCATCCATAGATTAATATTTAATCAGAAGCTTCCTCTCTAAATTTCCACTGAAAATATATTAGGCCTGAATATGAATATTAAGTTCATGAACTAATCCTAGAAAATGTGCTCCATACCTCATTGCTAGGAAGACTATGGTCACCTTCAAAATACTCCCCTTGGGAAGCTATGCACTGATGCCAGCAGCTCCATGCTTCAAAGCAATTTTTTTGAACTCTTTTTTCTGGAATGGCCATCAGAGTTGTTGTCATATTATCCTTAATGTCCTGAATGTCATCAAAATGTCTTCCTTTAAATGTTTCCTTTATCTCAGGTAAACAAAAAAGTAATTGGGGCCAGATCAGGTGAGTAGAGAGAGTGTTCCAATACAGTTATTTGCTGACTGGCTAAAAACTCCCCCATGGACAGTGCCACATGAGCTGGTGCATTGTTGTGAGGCCTTAGCCAGGAGTTGGTGAAAAGTTTAGGCCATTCATCTAACTTTTTACACAGGCTTTTTAGCACTTTCAAATATTTAACTTGATTAACGTGTTGTCCTGTGAGTACAAATTCATCTTGAATAATCTCTCTGATATCAAAAAGATGAGCAGCATTGTTTGAACTCTTGATTTGGACGGATGGAAATTTTTTGGTCATGGAGAATTGTCTGACTTCCACTGTGCACCTGGATGCTTTGTTTCAGAGTCATATTGGTGCACGTATGTTTCATCGCAGTGATAACATAGCCCAAAACTTTGTCTTGCCTCTCCCAAAGGTCTCGGTGAAGTTCAGCTCTCCTTTGCTTTGCCTTGTGAGCGTCTTCAGGACCATTTCCGCCCACACCTTTCTTGTAGTAAGATTTTCAGTTAGACTTTTCCTAACTGCTTCTCTATCAACGTTTTCTTGGTCTGCTATGCTTCCACAATCAGCCAATAATTTTGGTTCACAATTCATAATTTTTGCAATATTTTCATCGGTTCTGCTCATTACTGGCCACCCTGACCTCTCTTCATCAGTGATGCTTTATCACCCCTCAAAAAAACATTTAATCCATCTGTACACTGCCCTTTTCTTCATGGCCTTATCCCCATAAACACAGACTAACGTGTCCCTGATTTTATTTCCACTCTTGCCAAGTTTAACAAGAAATTTAATGTTTATTCATTGCTCTAATTCAAGCTCTGGCATTCTCATGATGGCACATGAAAACAAATAACAACAGTAGTGAATACTGCTCAGCAACACGGTACCACACATTGACACAAACACAGTCGTGAGACACTAATATACCAAGGTTAGGAAACCTTACTGAGTTTTCTGTACAGTGTTGCCAACAGAAGAGCATGGTGGAAGTTCATGAACTTAGTTGGACCTTATAGTTATTGTCAAGTTAGAAATTCTAATCGAACAACTCAATACATATCTCTAATGCAATGTTAAGCTTATCTGATTTAATGTATTCCACAGCACACACATAGTTATAGAGATACACATGCATATATGTACACACATAATGTCATAGTCCATACTGCTATGGCAAAATACCATGGAGTGAGTCAACAGCAGAAATTCAACAGCCTAGTAATTCATAATCACGGAGTTGACTGATTTGGTGTTTGAAGCCCCATTTCCTGGTTTGCAGATGGCAGCTTCTTGCTATGTTCTCATGTGCTAGAAAGACAGGTTCCCTTGTGCCTACTTTATAAGGACCCAAATCGCTTTTGTGAGGGCTCACTTTCACATCCCAATAGCCTCTACCTCCTAATATCTTTATCTTGGGGGCTGGGATTGCAACATATGAATTTGGGAGGCACACTAACACTCTGACCATAGTACATAGACACAGAGGCCACACATACATACCTACACACATTTCACATATGCTATTTGTTATTCAAAGAGTACATGAGCATGTGCTTTTCCTGTAGAGTATATTGTGCTTTCTTAAAGGAGATCTAAGAAACTAAAGTACCAAGTTTGGAGAGAAGAAAAAAATAAGCAATAAAGAAAAATTGTTAATATATTGTCTAAACTATAAACTCCCTCATTCATTATGTTTTATAAAGTATTTAATTGTATATTTCAAAGATACGAAAGAATATTTTACAATTTGTGTAGTGTATGAAGAACTCTTTCTTAAAAATAATAGCCGACACACACTATTTAAAATAATGACAATATGACAAGTATTTTGGAGAAATCTATGGCTCCTTGATACACTTACCCTTTCTTTCCCAAATAGGTGTATGCAACGTTCTATTTTTTTAATCACTCCCTCTTGTACTTTCATGTATAGTTTATAATTTTGCTTTATTTTGAATTTTATATGCATAAAATTAAACTGCATAGATATTTTGAATTGCTTGAATTCTCACCTTTATATTCCCAACAATCATCTGTGTGGTTGTATTCACTGTAGACTATCCATTTTTCACAAATAAAATTTATTTTATAAATAAAGTATAGTTTACTTTCTTTGCTAATGTTCATGGGCATGTTGTTGGCTTCCAGTAGGGAAGTGTTACAAATCATACTACTATGACCTTTTGAATATATTTCTTTATGCACATGTGTCAGACGATATCTAAGAATTAAATTGCTTTGTCTGAGAGTGTAAAGACAGAAATAGACACAATTCTGAGTATTTAAACCATGGGGAGTACAGTGCAGACAAGGGTTTAGACACACGTGAAACCACCCAGGGACAATGAAGCAAGCAGAGCCTGGCTATAGCAGGAAACTACTCCTTTTTACCACCTTCAGTATATGGGGCCGGTGCCCTACTCCTATGAGCCACAGGCGCCACCCAACTACTGCTCTCTTCATGCAATGGTTACAGATGTGTGTGTGTGTGTGTTGGTGGGGGAGGGAGATTGGGAAAACTCAGTGCTGAGTTTTGTTTTGCTTTTATTTTTTATTATTATTTTTTTTTATTTTTTATTTTTTTTGGCAGAGGCTGAAATAATGGTGACAGACGACTAAGTACTTTGGCACCTGCTCTGTCCTCCCCTTCAAAGTCATTCCACTGTTTCCCATGGATGCAACTGAGTAGGAAAGCAGCTGACTTTGGTGCATGGGACACACAGCTTACGTGCGACAAACTCGTGATAGAGAGCAGAGCAGGAAAAGGATGAGGAACAGATTAGATGAAAAACAAGCCCACACCAGCATGAGCTGGAGTATTATATAATTTCAAATATTTGCTTAAAATGGTTGTAGTATTTAAATTTTCACAAGCAATGTAAGAGTGTTTCTTTTAATCCACATTCAAACTAATGTTTAAAATATTATTTTTTAGACTCGGTGCCTGTATCTCAGTGAATAGGGTGCTGGCCACATACACTGAAACTGGCGGGTTTGAGCCGGGCCCAGGCCTGCTAAACAACAATGACAACTGCAACCAAAAAGCATCCAGGCGTGGGGGCAGGTGCCTATAGTCCCAACTACTCAGGAGGCTGAGGCAGGAGAATCAGCTAAGCCCAAGAGTTTGATTTTGCTGTGAGCTGTGATGCCACAGCACTCTGCTGAAGGCAACATAGTGAGACTGTCTCAAAAATAAATAAATAAATAAAAATTATTTTTTAGTTTTAATCATACAGATTTAAAATATCACACTGAGTTTTAATGTGCCTTTATGTGATTGCTAATGAAGACAAAAATGTTCTCTGGTTTTTGATACTCTTTCCTCTTTGTGAAATATTTCAGGAATTTTCACCATTCTATTATTTTTGTTTTAGTGATGATTTTTCCAATTTCCTCATAGATTCTGGATATTATTTATTATTTAATTATATATGCACTATATCTTTTTTATTTGGCTTTAATTCTGACTTTCATCTTGTGTCAGTTGATAAAAAAAAGTTTCTAGTATAATGTAATTTATTTATACTTATTTCAGATTAATATGCGGGTCCATACAAGGAGGTTACAGTGTCTGCATTAGTAAGGTCAAGTCCAAGTTGTAGCTGTGTCTTTCACTCAGGACATAATGTAATTTATTAATTAATTATTGTTCATTATTTGTACTTTTGTCCATCGCTTACTTTAGAACCACATCATTCTTTAGTAGTCACGAAAGTATTCTTCTTTATTACCTTTTAAAGTTTTATAGCTTTATGATTTCCAATTAAGCCTTAATTAACTGATGCTTATTTGGGATACGCCATGAGGTGATAAATTTTATTTTATTGCATAAATAGGTAGTTGTGCCAAGCCCATTCACTGAGTACTTCGTTTATCTACAATGGAAGCTGTGTCATAAAGCATGTTTCCATAAACGAGCTGTTGAATTCACTACTCTATTTCTTCTGTTAATTTATCTAGCCCTCTTCCTAATTCATAATTGTCATAGATTATGCTGCCATGTTATCATAACTGTATTGACTTTATAATAACTCTTGTTGTGTGGACAGTAAAATAAACTTCAATGAATTTCTTATTGTGAGTCATTTGTATGTAATATAAAATTTAGAACCAGTTTTTTCTATTCCAAATGCAGTTCAATAGGATTTTTAATTGAAAATAAACTGGATCTACACCTTTGGGAGAAATTGGAGAGATTGGTATCCTTATGATATTGAATCACCTAGCTCATTAACATATGCATATCTTTTATATCTAAGTCTGTTTTAATATATTACACTCAACTGAAAATTTTTTCTCAACATAATTCTTAAATATAATAAATTAGATTTATTAAAAGACTATGTTTTACCAAATTATATTATCTGCTTGTAGCTCATGTCAATGATTAAATAGCCATTTTAATTTTTATGAAAAATAATAAAATCACAAAAATCTTAAGGAGACAGGTCAACATTTTTTTTCACAAAGCAAATTTCCCAGGTAAAACCAGCATATAGATCAGGAACTCAACATTAGCTGCCCCCCAAAATGGGGGCTGTCCCTTTCTGGTTATTGGTCCCAAAAGTGAACACTAACATGATTTCTAACACCAAACAATAATTTTGCCTTTTAGAGGGGAATTTATGTGAAATGAAGCAAGTGCTCCCTTTTACATTCGTTTATTTTGTTCAATATATTTTTCTAATTTGCACCCCTGTAGTTTGCATGTAAGAATAATGCATTCATTTTCATTGCCAAGTTGCTGCAGATCCCTTCGTTAATGTCATATATAATAGTTGGGACACTATTTACCTTTCCAATGCTGGTTTGCTTTGGTTTTGTTTCCAGGTTTGGGCAATTACAAACAACACTGTTATAAACATCCTTACTATGTGGTGGACACAGATGCACATTTCTGCCAGGCAAATATCGAAGGGCACAATTACTGGCTCAGAGAGTATACAGCCTGAGTAGAAACTGCTGAACAATTTTCAGAATTATTACACTAAGTTAGGTACCTATGTAATATATACGAACGTTCTATCCATTCACTACCATTTGGTAATATCAGGATCTTTCTGTTTTGTTTGTTGTAGATATTTTATTGGGTACTAATTTATTACATGTATTATTTCTTATATTTTCTTAGGTCATTGTATCATTTTTCCACTTTAATTCTTATTTATCTGATGACTACTACGATGACCTGAAGGCCACTGAGGTGCTAGACTGGAAACAAGTTCTCATCTTCTGAGAAACGTCATCTATTTGTCTGCAGGAGCTGGCTGGAGAGATTTCAGAAAGCTGTGTGCCTGGAGCACCCAAACGCAGCCTCTGACCTTCCTTTCTCCTTGGCATCAATGTTAGGACACTGGGGAAAGCCCATGGTTTGGCATCTGAGCCTTCAGTAGTTTTCAGCCGTATGGATTTCAGCAGCTCTTAGGGTGACAGGACAGGAGCACAAGTACCTTGGGATATCTGGGTCTTTCAGCTTCTCCCCGACTGAAACCCTAATGTGCTGGGCCAGGTCTCATGCCAACACACTCTCATGCTCTCTTTCTCACACACATCTTGGGAACCCAATTCAGGGGTCAGGCAGCTCTGGTTATTGGTTTGATATTTTCCCATTCAGCATCCAACCTGTGTAAAGCTCCTTCCGATCATATCTCACTACAGGCCCCATTTGGTGAGGTGCTCCAGCTTCCCTTCTATCAAGCTGAAAAGAAAGGAGCAGTATGGGAAGGTCCTCTCCTGGGATGGCCGCTGCTAGGAAGCCGGGAAGGCTAAGGGGTGGCAACTGCCTGGCTGGCGTACACTTGCTCCGCTCAACCCTTCAGAGACTGGGGTCAGGTTCAGGAACTCTGTATCTGCCGAGTCATCAAACCAAGACGACACAGGCACTTCATTCTCTGGGCGGAAGACATGAGAAGCAGGCGAGCTGTCCAGCCTGAGGGTTTCCCCGCATCCCTCCCCAGCATCTGAGGTCCTTGACGCGGCAGCCTTGGTGGAACACACAGGGCTCACAGAACCCCACCCTGGTCCAGCAGATCTCCCACAGAGGTGGCATGCTTCTGCAGCTGGCAGTGAGGAGCACACATTCAGAGATCCCCGGGCCTCTCAGGAACTCATCCACTGAGGTTTCTTGAGCATATACACCTGGTGAGTGCTCCCCTCAATCTCAACAGGCGCCATGAAGTCAGCCTTGTCGATTGGCTTAAAGGGGCTCTGCAGGAGGTCCATGAACACACAGATTCTTCCCTGATCTTCCCTTGTCACCTCTGGAAACAGGCAGGCCCCAGGATCTGGCAAAACTGGTCCGGGAGACCCTGGTGCAGGTCCCATGTAGCAGCGGCTTTGAGAGTGAGGTCAGTGGAGGAGCTTCACTGACCAACATGCTGGGCGGGAAAACAGCAGGAAAGGGCCCTGAAGACTATAGATGTGTACTCTGTTATCTCTTCTGCCCTTCTTTTAATTGTATTTTTTGTCCTATAAATTCCCTTTTTCCAACTCTATTTGGAAACTTTTAACCTTTCTTTTTTCTTCACTTTTATACTATTTTCTTTATTTTGTTTGTTTTCACTATTATTGTGAAATGATAATGTAAAACATTTACACTATTTTCCTATTGTTTATTTTAAAGTCTATGTTTGGTAACTGCATATGGAGGCCTATAAGAAGATATAGATCACATTATAAAAATGCAGATATATTTTTCTGTAGGTTGAAGTTTACATGATTCTTACATGATTTCATTTTTTATGCCAAAAATGATGGAATGATGTTCGTGTTGTAAAAAATACAGTGCAGCTCTCAGATGGCAATGTCTTCCTTCAGGGAGGGTTTAATGTGTCATTGTCCAGGCAAATCGAATAGTAGTGGGGGAGAGAGTGCTGCATGCTTTAATTCAGTCATAAATTGAACAAATTTGGTTCTGCCTTATAGTTTAATTAATGAGCAAGCTATCTCTGGTTTTCCCGTGCTGGATTTCCAGGTAGGAATCTGATTTGTCCTCTAGGGCCCCTCTTCCTGGAGTATGCAGAACTCTTTCTTAAGAAGGCAAAGCTGCTGGGTGGTGCCTGTGGCTCAAAGGAGTAGAGCATCAGCCCCATATGCCGGAGGTGGCAGGTTCAAACCCAGCCCCGGCCATAAAAGGAAAAAAGAAGGCAAAGCTGCTAATCTCCCCAGAGCTGTGAATATTGATTTTACATCCAGAAACCTGGGCAATTCTTATTTATTCTAAAAATTTACTTTTAGATTTTGGAGAACGTTTTCTTATAATTAGTAACACCTGTGATGTGCAGAATATTATCATCATTCCAGAATGTTTTTTCATTCCAGTGCCCAAGAAATGCCACTCACCCTCCTTCTCAGCTTCTTTGTTTCCACCACAAACTACTTTCCTCTGGTTTACCACCTCCTGTGAAGAGAATCATGCACCATGGACTCTTTTGATCAATTTAATATTTTTCATATTCATTAATTTGTTGCATGCAGCAAGTTCATTTATTTAATTGCTGGTGATTTTCCAATGTGTGATTATCCCACATTTTGTTCATCCATTTCCCAAATGATGAAAATCGGTTGATTGTCTTTGGCAATCATAAAAAAAGTTCCTATGGACATTCTTGTACAAAACCTTTTATGATCTTATGTTCAAAGGCATGGAATTATCAGAACATAAAAGTACATTTGCTTTATAAAGTACTATAAGCAAGTTTTCAAAAACTGTTGTACAATTTTACACTCAAGCAACAGAGTGTGAAGATTAGTTCCTGCATATCCTTGGCAAGATTTGGCAGAATCCGTCTCTTTAATTTTAGACGTGCTCTTAATTGTGTAGTGGTAAAGCATTAGAGTTTCAGCTTGTAGTTCCCTGTTGAGTAATTATGGTGAGGAGTTTTTATGTTTTTATTAGTTGTGTGCAGATTCCTCTGTGAAATATCTGCTCAAATAATGTCCATTTTTATGGGATTATTTCTTTAATGCTGAGGTGTTTTAGATCGTTTGTCTTATTTCACTGATTTCAACCTTTTCTTTCTTAACTATGATGTAACTATTTTGTACCTAGCAGAGAAAGAGAGAGTGAAAGTGTTGTTTATCATACCGAGTTTCACTGAACTTCTTGAATGTGTATGTTTATCTTTACCTAAGGCCATTTTCAGCCATAGTTTTCTCAAAATACTTGCTGCTCTACTATTTTCAAACTATTTTCTACCTTCTCCTCTACTCCGGAGAAAAATATGACACAAGTTAAACGATTCCGATGTTATGCTACAAGTGCCCACATCTGCTCAACTAAAAAAAAAAAAAAGGTTTGCTCTCCTATTTTTCAGTTTGTATAATCTGCTTTAAATTATTTTGTATATCCATTCTTCTGTAGGCCTATTCAGTGAGATTTGATGTGTTCAGATAGTGTGTTTTAGTTATAGAAAAGTCATTTGTTTCCTTCTGCAATTTTATGTTTATGCCTAGATATTTCCACTAATTACAGGAATGTTTCATCTATTTTCATAATATCATTGTTGCTGTAAAACTCTGTGTCTTAATCCCCACATTTGGTTCAGCCTATGCTCGGTCTCCATTCCATTATCATCCTTTTGAATATGACTCATGTTTTGCCGCATCTTCTTGTAAATTATTTTTAACCTCCTCTGGCTCATTGTGAATAATTCAGAGAATTATTCTTGGTGGTTACCCTGTCCTTTTACTGAAACGTATATAGGAAAACAAATGCCAGGTGTGGCCTCAGTTTCTCAAAGAATGTTATCTACCTTCTGCACGAGAGAAGCTTCATTATTGAAAGTTTTTAAGAGCGCCGAAGCCATTCCTTTTAAAATAAAATTACCACTGCTTATTAACATTCAGTTCCCTTCATCTTAGCAGACCACCTTCTAAGAATGTGTCCTATTAAGTCCCTGGGACTGGCTGATGTTCTGTCGTCTTTTGGTCCCCAGAATACGCAATGTGTTTCACAAATTCCGAGAGTAACGGCTGGTCCAGCTACCTTCTTATATTCGTTATTTTCCATGGGATAAGTAGAAATCAATTGATTATGGAAAGTCTTTAAATCTAAGGAATATGTGTCGAGTTTTCCCAAGAACAGTCCCTCCATGCACAGCTCTAAAGACATAACGCTTCTTTCTTTTCTCCGCCTAGATCACCCTTACGATAAGATTCTCCTAATAGTCAAAAGAAAGCCACCAGTTCATGTCAGTATATAATGTGCCCTGTGATTATACTATAGTTTATTTCAGTGATCTTTTATTTTTTTAACTTTAGCAATGTATACACAGCATAAAATTGACTATTGTTATTATTTTTTACTTTCTTAACCATCTTCAAGTGTATAGTCAATAGCAGTAAGTAATTCTTGTTGTTGTAAAACAAATTTCTAAAATTTCTGCGTTTTCAAATCTGACACTCAGTATCCATGAGACAGCTGTTCATTTCTCTCTCACCCTACCTCCCGGGAACCACAATTCCACCGTTTGTCTCTAAGAATTTGACTATTTTAGTTATTTCATATAAGAGGAATTAAATAGTATTTGTCCTGTTTTAAAACAGACTTCTATTTTTAAAGCTGTTTTAAGGGTTTACAGGAAAAATGAGCAAAAGTTAGGAAAGTTTGCCATGTACCCCCTCCCTTCCTCCACACACGCTCAGCTTCTCCACCACAGCATCCTCACCTGAGTGGTACGATGGGTACGACTGATGAATCTACCTCACCACATCATCGCCACCCAAAGTCCACGGTATACATCATGGTTCCTTTACTGTCATAAAAACTACAAAGTTTTTGCCAAATCCTAAACAATTTACATTCTCCTATGTTCTGTTCTAGAAGTTTTTAGGGTTTGACTTTTACATGTAGATCTGTAATCCATTTTGAGTTAATTTTTGTGAGGGACATAAAGTCTATGTCTGTATTCACTGTCATGCATGTGAATGTCCAGTAGCATTTGTATAAATATTATTCTTTCACCATTTTTATTGTCTTTGCTCTATTGTCAAAGATGAGATGACTATATTTGTGTGGGTCTATTTCTGGGTTTTCTTTCTGTTTCCTTAACCTACATATCCATTCTTTCACAAATACCTCACTGACTTGATTATTGTGGCTTTACAGTAAGTATGAAAGTCGAGTAATGCCAGTCCTACAGTTTTGTTCTTTTCCTTCATTTTGATTATTCCAGGATTTTTTTTTTAAAGAGTCTTACTTTGTCACCCTTAGTAGAGTGCCACAGTATTATAGCTCACAGCAACCTCAAATTCTTGGCCTCAAATGATCTTTGCCTCCGCCTCCCTTGTAGCTGGGACTACAGGTGCTGGCCACAATGCCCAGCTATTTTTAGCAACAGTCTCACTCTCGAACTGATCTAGGCTGATCTCCAACTCCTAACCTCAAGCCATCCATCAGCCTCAGCCTCCCGGGGTGCTAGGAATACAGGTGTGAGCCACTGTACCCGGCCTGTTATATTCTAGGTATTTTACCTCACTATATAAATGTGAGAATTAGTTAGTATCTACACAATAACTTGCTGGGACTTTGATTGGGAATGAGTTAAATTTATTGATCAAGTTGGGAAAAACAGACATCTCAGTATCGAGCCTCCTTGTCCAAGATCATGAAACACATCTTCATTCAAAGTTCATAGTTTTTTCATCATGTCCATTTTGTATATGTTTTGTTAAATTTATATTTAAGTACTTCATTTCGAGGATACCGTTATAAATGGCATATTTTTAAATTTCAAATTCTATTTGTTCACTTTATTTTTAGATATACATGTCATTATTAGATTTCCACTTTTTGTCTTCACAGGCCTTTCCTGTAAAGTTGCTATGACCTTATAATAGCTTCTTGATTAATTTTGTATCAAAAAGTAATCAAGATAGAAGTTTCAAGTAATCAAAATAGAAGTTTCTCTTCTATTTTCTATGAAGACAATCATGTCATCTGGCAACAAAGATAATTTATTTCCTCCTTCCCAATCAGTACAACTTTTTCATTTTCTTGCCTTGTTGCTTTAGAGAACTTGTAGTATAGTGCTAAAAAGTTGTGGACAGAGGGAACATCCTGGCCTTGTTCTTGATTTTAGTGGGAGAATTTCCAATTTCACACCATTAAATATGATGTTTGCTACAAGTTTCTGTAGATATTAGTTTTCAAGTCAAGAAAGTTCCCTCCTATTTTAGTTTACTGAGTGTTTTTCATTACAAATGGGTATGGAATTTTGTCAGGTGTTTTTTCTCACCTATTCATATGATATTGTGATTTCTTTTTGCATATGGTTGTGAATGATCACATTAATTGATTTTTGTGAATGTCAAACCACCTGGAAAAAAAATCCTACTCGATAGTAGTATATAATTATTTTCATACATTGCTGGATTTAATTTATAAATATTTATTCAAGAATTTTTGCATCTATGTTCATCTATGTTCTGTACCTGTATTTCGTTCAATGTCTTTGTCTGGTTTTGGTATTAATATTAGAGTAATGCTGGCCTCATGGAATGAGTATCAGAGTAATGCTGGCCTCATGGAAGAGTATTAGAGTAATGTGGCCTCATGGAAGTATTCCCTGAGAAGCAAGTTAACTACACATTCATTACCAACTTGTCTGAGTCTGGCGAGATAAAACGCACCCACACACAACAAATTACATATAGTAGATTTAGTATTTACAGCTAGGCAGTGAAGAACAACAGAAGTTTTGGAAAATATTATATTTACTTGACAGGTTCTTAAAGCTCTACTCGGCAGGAATTTGAACAATCTATTCACACCTGCTCC
>NW_003852404.1:12018699-12019464 GCF_000181295.1 Otolemur garnettii | reverse complement strand
CTAGGGGATTTAACAGGAAATTTTAGTTTGAGTATTGTTAGAGAGCTTTGATGAGGCCTATTTCATGATGGCCATTTTACCATGGTGTATTGATTTAACTTTTTTCCCCTCTCTCATAGCTATTTCGGATTTTTATTTTATACACCTTTTTTTCTCATCCAAGGTAGTCTTTTTTTTGCCAGTATAGAATTTTGCACAGTGATATCATAATATGTGGTATTCTCCTCTACCTGCTCTTTTCAAAAAGTATCATCTAGTCAGACTTCTTAAAGCCTGTACACTGCATATCCTTGATAATACTCTATCATGTAATAATAAATTTTAGAAATGAGTTGCCACATAGTTTTAGGCATGCAAAGGATTTTTTAAAAGGGGGTTTATTGTCATATAGTGCCTAAAAAATGTACCGAGTATAAAAGCCAGAGGTATTGTGCAAAGTTTAGACAAACTACCAGAACAAAAAGAATAATTCCTACTATGTAATAGTTTGACTATCAGTATAGAAATAGTAAGGTCTCATCGTGCATTAAAGAAATACACTAAATTTTAGATTAAGAGTGGAAGGATATAAAAATGTCAATAATTGTGTGCCCATGGGAATAACCACAGAATTTAATGAAAAGGATTGAAAACTCAGTCTCTTTTTTCCAAGAATGGTCTTCCTGGTAAAAATATCCATAATGTCTTGTATAAAATAAAATATTCTCTGTGTTTCCAAGGTTATTAAGAAATAAAAAATTAGGACTAAAGAAATTTTTAAAGCCA
>NW_003852404.1:12003394-12018390 GCF_000181295.1 Otolemur garnettii | reverse complement strand
GTCAAGCATATCATTTCTCCACACCTGCTCTGTTTATCAACACTATAAAAATGTATTTTTCTTTATCACAGGAAATAAATGTTTTACAGTGTGTTGTCAGCAAAAACAACCAAAACACACAACTTTGAAGAAGTGATGGAAATTGTTTTTATATTTTAATAATTTAACATTTTTATGCGCACAAATGCATGGTGGAAATTAAATTAAGGAAAGGCAATGTTGATTTCATGATAACCCATAAAAAATGTATCTGGCCTGTACAGATTCAGTGTACCTTTCAGGTTGTTGATGTTTTTGACTACTGATTAGAGGATGATTGGCTTCCTGAAGCATTATATTTCAAGATTAACAGAAATGTGATCTTCTGAAAGTAACTTATAAATTCTGAGTTTAAAAATATTATTTTTAAAATTATTTCAATCGTGTTCTTCCTCTCAGATATCCTGAGATGATATCAGATTTTTTTAGCAACACTATGAACTATGTTCAGACTTTCCACATGCTAACGTTTGTTCAAAAAACTCGAATATATGTTGAACTCAAGAATATTACTTCAATTCAGCTTTACTAGACCTTGGGATTTCTTTGGTTGTTACCAAAATCCTGCAAAGAAGGCATACATCTAACAAAAAGATTTTAGGTTCTAGGGATGAAATAATTATTTACAGTTCCTACATCTTCTCTCTGTGAAATTCAAAATTTATAATAAAATTATCCATAGCTTTACAGTGTGAGAACTCTTCTTTCTTTCGTGTTTATGAGTTAAATGTATTTTAACAGTGGAAACTACACATATATAATGCATATAGTTTGAGGAGTTTGTACATATTTGTATATTGCAATCAAGGTAATACCAAGGTTAAATAATTTGGGTCACAATATTCAGATTTAATGTGTAAGGAAAACATTGGCTTATAAGAATCTGATTCTGAAGTTATTAATATGAAAAATGTTAATAAATATATATTAATATAAAATACATAAACTATATAAATCTGAAGATGATTTTGTTGCCTGTCTATTTTTATATGTTTCAACTGTTACTAATAGAGATAGACTATTATGTTCCTTGATTCCATATAATTCAAAAATCAAGAAAAATGCAGTCAGAATATCAGGCTTTTATTTTATAAAATATTACAGTACAGACTGCATTCATAAGAAATGGAGTCAAATAAACTGAAAGCCATTGCAATTAATAAGTAGGAAATGAAATATGAACACATTTCAACTGTCTAACTGGGATATCTGGGGTGACCAGGAACAGTTAAGGGGATACAGCTGGTTATTTTCTCAGGAGAGCTCTTTGTCATTATCTTTTAATGAGAAAGCATAATAATCAGTTGTGGATATTTCTCAAGTCTTACAAGTATAAAAGCCTTCATATATCATAACTGAAAAAATGAGAAGTTATTACTGAATGTCATTGACTCATATGAATTGCCAAATGTATTTGATTCTCAAGTAAGGACAAGAAAGGCAATGGGAGCTTATAAAATGTGTCACAATAGTTTTATGACAAGTTACATTAACAGGAAGAGTCATCCAATCTCCCTAATAATGTAATTTCAGAAATATGCTATTTTGTTTGACTCAGGTTCTATATTTTACCATTTTAAGTATTTTATTTTTTTCTTTCTAAAATAAATCCGGAACCTTGAATAACAAACAGCAAAAAATATGAACCAGATATACCAATGTCACAATTGTATAAACAAAGAGCAGAATTGAAATAAGGTAAAAGTAAAATAAAAGCAAAAGCCTAAATAGTTTATCTGATTTTAGAGAAGAGAGGAGGGAAAGAAGAAAGATATAAGGGTGAGCGAAAGGAAGAAAATCCATGAGGGATGATTCTGGGGCTTCAGTTCTGAAAGCTAATAGCTGATTAAGTTAATAAGTTGTGCCTTGATGCAGATCTTTGCTGCTCATTTTAAATGTGTTAGAAAAAATATGTTAAAAGAATTCCTGTTCTTTCAGACGCTATAGCCAAACTTGGCCAAAATGTAATACGTTAATGTATGTTCTAGGGCAAGTGTTTCTATCAGTAAAAACACTACACTAGCTGCGAGTCTCAATCTAACTGTCATGAAAGGCTTGTTTTGTAGACATGATATTTTTACCCTGTTCAGTCCTTCAATCATTTTCATTCTTCTACCAAGGCAATATATGTACAAGTCTTGGTATCTGTCGGTATCAGTCAGGTTGTATTGTTTAAAATACTCCTAAATTATTATATTATTTTTAGGGATGAGGCAAAATGGATATTTTCAAATTAATTCTGCATGATACATTCCACTCTCAAAATTGAAATACCAAGCTGCTGACCTGGGAGGGGACAGGAGCAGTGGTGTTTCTGAAAATATTTTCTATATGCTTAATATTCAGCCAAGTTGGGAAATACTGAATGAGATGACACCAAGCAAAGTTTCTTTACTTAACGTAAAGCAGGTTCTTTGATTCATTGATGTAATAAATATTCATTGAGAACACTAGCACAAAGATGAATAAAACTTTATTCTTTTCTATGTTTAAATTTTAATATAATATATACATATACAGATTTAATAGTATATATTTAATATAATAATGCATAAAAACACATATAAATTTTTCTAGAGTATGTATATATATAATAGAACAGAATATACATATTTAAGAGAATATATATAAAAAATAATTTAGTCAACTTTAAAGAAACAATCGAATGACTCTGTTGTCCACATTTCCAGAACAAAAGCTAATTTCCACAGTGCCTGAGTGTTCTGTGTTCCCTAAACTAAACTCTGGTCATCTGTAGTAGTTTCTCTTTCTAAATTCCTTATTTCTTAAGGTTTCAGCATTCTTCCTGTTGACCCAGTTTTGCCAGTTGATTCAGCTCTTAGACTTTTCCATCCCAGTCATTCTGAGTCAATAAAAATATTACTTTAAATTTTTATTTCAAAAATATATTTTATATAAATCTGATTTTGCTTTTCCTACTACCAATATGTAAATTTTTTTAAAAAATTTCAGAACAGTACAGGGTACACATTTTTTGGTTGTTCTGATTTCTCCTCAGTATACATTTTTACTTGCTGTCTCTAAGTATTAAGCTTGGCATTGCCAGTCACCACACCCTCAGAAAAACGTTTAGTACTTTCTCTGTACTAAAACGAGAGACCACCATCTATTTCTCAAGATTTGTTTCCCCCTCTTCTGTAGCAATACAAACCTGTTTATAATGGGAATAACGATAGTGTCCAGCATCCCTGTTTTATGTCTGTTGTGGAGCACAAGTACTGGCTAAAGAAATATAAGCAGATGTATTATGGGAAACTTCTGGAAAGTCACCTTAAGTAGGAACACTATGAATCTATCTTTCTTTCTTTCTTTCTTTCTCTCTCTCTTTCTTTCTCTCTCTCTTTCTTTCTTGAATGGCTAGAGTGTTTATGTTATTTCTAGAATTTGAGGTGCCACATTGGGTGACCTTGGGAAAAACAATAGAAAACATCTGGCTTTGTGAACCTGTGCACCAAGATACCAGGCACGGAGCATCATTTTTACTCCATGAAAAAAGTGAAAAGCTTTTATGTCCTTAACTATAATTATTGCAGGTTTTTGATCACAGTTAAAAATAACCCACTTTAAATCTTCCTCTTCCTACATCTTTCCTAGAAGTAGCTCTTGAGTCAGCATGGTTTTCCGTTTACACCTCACCTCTGGTCTTTCAGCTCACGTTTAACGAGGTCCACTACGTGCTGAATCTATTTAAATTGTGTAGACATGAGCGTCCGGTCAGACCAAACTCCCTGCCTTTGTAGATTTTATATTTGTAACCAAATGACTAAAAACATCTATTTTATGTCATCTAGTGATAAATGTATTGAAGAAAAAGTAAGTAGATAAAAGGAATATTCAACATTACGGTGGTGGAAAAGGTACAGGGAAGGAATTGTCCTTTGCAGTGAGGAAGTCGGGGAAGGCATAAGTGGAAACACAATAAAGGTATGATGACTTGGAGAGAGAAAAAGCTCTGTAGGTAAAGGAGGGAAGAGCACAGCAAATAGTTCTCTTGAGCTGGGAGCAAGGCTGGGGCTAGAGGAAAAATCAAGGAGACCGCTCAAGCTGAAACATGAGTAAAGGTGAGAAAGAAAGGGGATGAATTCTGAAAAGTACAGGCAGAGTGTCCAGATTCTCCTCCCATAACTGTTATTGATGGTGTTTCCTCTCCCTGAAAGGCCCCCAACCTTGTTAGCCACTAGAAATTCTAGATGTGATTTAAGTCCTCAAATGTACTGTATTCCAGAAGCGTTCTCTGATAGCCTTGTTCAGTTGACAATTCCTCATTGACACTATATCCTGACTATATGATTTCATTTTAATACTTCTTACTGAAGTTGAGTGTGATTAAGCTACTCTTAACTCTGTCTCCTGATAGACTGTTTCCTGAAGGTATGTGTTGAACTATACCATTTATCATTCAGTACTGATAAGCACACAACAAAACTCATATGTGCTTGTATGCATGGATGCTTCTAACCAGCCAAAATGTCATTTTATTATCATATATACAAGCACAGTCTTTTTTTGTAAATGGATTTACCAAATGGGAAAATTTGTTCCTTGTATTGGAGATAAAAATGTTTGGGCTTCCTTGCCCATGACCTTGGATGTGGATAAGATAAACCGTCTGGGCTCTCCCATCCATAGCCCAGACAAGTGGTACTGCATGGAAGACTCCTTGTGCTTTTAGATAACCACAACTATATACAACGATGCTTATGTTGTAGCTGTTTGGCAGGTTTCCCCATTCCTTCTGGATATACAAGCGTACATGACCATCCCCTCACAGAGATTGATTACAGATGGCAGATGGTGAATGGCAGAGCATAGATTGTGGACTTTCCATGTAGCTATGCTCCCCGGCCCCCAGAAGCTAGGTAAGGGCAGGCCTCCCATATACCTCACCAGCCACCATGAGCTGAATAGAGAGCACGTCCTGTTTACCCTTCATCCCAAAGTTTTTCTTCTGTCTATCCAAAGTGAACTGCTTGCACAACATAAAGCATACTGGAATTCAACTTAGGTACATACAAAGTAGCTTAACAAGTGGGGATTATTAAAGAAAAAGGTATAATCAGAGAAATATTTTTAGGATAAAACTAAGGCTTAATGAAACAATTTTCCCACAGGTTTTTCATCAAACATTCTAATTATTGTTATTTTCCCTTTGACTGGACAAGAAAAATATTGTCAAGACCTTGATTTCTAAAACAGTATCTTTATTATTTTGCAATTGTGGAAGCCAGAATGCATAAATGGGTTTCACAGAGCTGAAATCAATATGAGTCCTGCTCTCTCTGGAGGCTTGAGGGAAGAATCCCTTTTTTTATTTATTTTTTTCAGTTTCTACAACTGTGTGTCTTACCTTACTTGGCCTGTGGCCCTTCTGAGATCGTCAGTAGCACCTTGCTTCCGTGCTTACTTTGCCTTCTGTGTGAAATCTCCCTTCGCTTGCTCTCATAAATACACTTGTGATTCTACTTAATATCTGATCATCCAGAATATTCTCTTTACTTTAAGATTCTTACTGCAGTCAAAATCCCTTTGGCCATGTAATGCGAAGGATCTAGGTTGCCGGCATCAGGACATGGATATCTTCAGGGTCATTATGTAGCCTACCTCAGTGACATACAATAAAACAATGTGGCTTTAGAGGACAAACGGTACTTCATTCTGGGGGTAAGTTCACCAATGCACATAGTCACAATGAGAGTCTAAAGGTTTACATTTCTTGAAAGTTCAGTGTGTGTCCCTTTCATGTATGGAAAATTTAGAAATTCAACTCCAGTTCTATGCAGCACGTGAGCATTTCCTGTAGTTCAGTAGCAACATTATATTTAATTCAGTGTAGACAGATACTCTTTCATGTCCAGGACTCTGCTCAGAGAAGGAACTGGTGAGTGTGCTGCCCACCTGCCAGCCTTTCTTTCTCTCCAGGTTGGAAAGAGTCATTTCATATTGGAGATGGCATAGAGAGCCAAACCCGGCATCCAAACTAATTATTTCTTCATATATGTATTTATAAATATATATAATACTAGGTAGATATATGTGTATATATATATTTTTTTTTTCTCTCTCTCTCACCAATTGAACTGGCACATGCAACTTTACAAGCTAAGAATTTACCATCTCTGGTCCCTAGTGACAATCTGACAAATTCACTCTGAGATAGACAGCAGTGACTCAGTGCCTCAATAGAGAACCATTGAGTGGCAAAAGAAAAGAAAAATCAGTTAATACTTAAAATTATACCCTTCCATACACACACTCTTTCTGCAAATATTTTCAGGCTTCTAAATTTCAGTATGATCCACATCACCTAGAAGATTTGTTAACATGTAGATGACTGGGCCCCACTCCCAGTGGATCGGATTCAGCTGATCTGCTGTGAGACAATGCTGGTCCTAAAGATTCAGAGCAACTGCCTCAGCAAACACCTAGTAGTGTTTTCCAGTTCTCAATCCATAGTTAGTGACTGAGTGGTAGCTTTTATTGTATTTTTGAAATGAGATAGATTTCACACATGGTACACAACATGTAAGGAAAAGACCTTATAGTAGATTTAATCTTATTTTATTCAGCACATGTTATACAGGAAGGAAATTTTCAGTGTGTCGATAAACTTTAGCTTTGTAGTAAATCTAAATAACTTTCTGCACGTCACTTTTTTCCTTATTATAAAGCCCCACCTGAAATGAGGGTATTCCCTCAAGTGAAAGTTCCACTGTCTTCATTTTACCCACAAAAAATCCTCTAATAAAGAAAATGTTTGATCAGTTTGTGAGGATGTCATTTATTTCCCAGAGATATGGAAAGAATAGAAGTATATCCACCAGAGAAAAATAACAAACAGAGACAACACCCCTCTAACTTCCATGTCTGTCCCCTACCCAGAACAAACAGAAAATTACTTTAAGCATTATTATGACCACACTAGAAGTTGAGCTTAAACTTTCTTTCACTCATAAAAGTAATTCTTTTCTATACTTTTGAAAGTTTACATTTTCTTACGTATGTTTTATAAAGGTGGTAATTCCATCTATTATTAATTCACATGGGCAAGAAAATATTATCCCATTAATTACAATCTCAGTAGTGACATGGCAGGAGCCATCTAAGGAATTATTGCATAATCATAGATTAAAATATTATTTTTAAAAATTACAAGCCACAAAAATGAAGTTGAAGATATTCTTGATTTTTAAACTATATTATTTACTATGATTTTCCAGAATTTTAGTCAAGCACACATATAAGCTCTATTACTTTAGATCCTACAAAACTGGGGTTTACAGCTATACAAACATACTTTTTCTAAAGTAAGCAGTTTTTTCCCCCTTTCCTTGTAGTGGACAGATGTCCACTACATGGAATATAATATCATGGCAATTATAGAGAAATTGTTCAATGCGTATTAATAGATGACAAAAATCAATGAGACTTGGCATTGCCTTTTTTGGTAAAAAACCATGGTTATCACGTTGTTATGGTAAATTCTGATTGTTTTTTAAATCTGGGATATAGGATAATTCATTTGAATTCTATTAGTTCTTGGAATAAAAGAGAAGATTCTACTGACATATTCTGCAGAGTTTCCTTAGGAATTTAGGTTACAGGAGCAGACTGTTTGCCATCCCTGAGGAAAGCATAAGAGAGTTCCTTAGAAGGTTGTTAGATATCAGCACCTGCCTTCATTCTCTGAAAGTGCGTGTGTCAGGCAGGTAGAAACACTATGAATATTCTCAAACAAGGGGTTGTAGGAAATAAGTCATCCAGGGGGATGAAAAGAGAGGGTCCGGAAAGGGCAGCTAGCAGTTCAGAGGGAGATCAGAGGGAGAATTAGGCCTCTTAAAGCACTGAGGTCTGGAGACAAGTCAGAGCCTTCAGGCCAAATAAGTCCACCACTATAACTCTGTACCAATGCTCAGCCTTCTATTGAGGCAAAAGCACCTTTACTGGGAGAATTTTGTCTTCCAGCCTGCTAGTCAACCTTCTGGAATATGGCCACGTTTATGGGCATGCCTAGGTCCTCCTTCCTTCTCCAGAAGAGACACCAGTGCTGCCTAAACCATACCCCACCCAAGCCATAAAATGAGGGACGGAGGCACCTTAGACTGCAGATTCCAGGCCCCGGTTGTGGCCCACTCTAAATAATCTCCTTGCTGTAGGGGGTGGTTCTGTGGAGGGATAAATAAACAGATTATTAAAATATACAAAAAAAAAAAAAAATCCACAGTGGGGCCAAAAAGTGGATCTCTGGAAAGCCATTGGTTCTATGTCTCTTAATGGCTTGAGATCTCTGCAAATCAGCTGGAAAATGGGGAGAAGCACCCAGGCCACTAAAGTTGGAATCCAGGCCATGTTAGACCCTGCTAGCTTTTACACATCTGGTGCTCTCCTCAGGTCATCAGGAACCCTTGAGAAAACATGGGGTTCTACTTTATTTCTAACTTCTAAATTTGATGAAACATGTCCTTAGTTAACTTTAACTCAGAACTTTAAGAGAAAGGGAATCTGGGAAGCTTAGTTCCAGATTAAGTATGCCGACCCAGTGCAAAACCACCAAGCATTTTTTTTGTCTGCTTTCTTACTGAAGTCACACATACACAAATGCATACTTCAGTGTGTTAGTGTGTGTTTTAGTGGCTAAATCTGATTTTGACTACATTAATTAAATATGCAATTTGTATATACATCAATGTTACATATTTATGTATGAATATATATTTATATTTTATATAAAAATACAAATAAATATTTAGGGATATTTTATGATATTTTATGATATATACACGGAGTCAAAGATCAAGGCTGGTTAGACACTTTTCTTCAAGTACTTGGTAATTCCTTTTCTCTTTATAAGGAAAATTAATTAACATTATCATTGATCTCTCAGAAAATAAAATTCTATTTTTTGCATGCTTTTGATAAAAACTAGAGAATAAACAAAGTAATAGTAAAACTTGAGTTCCCAGGAATCTTTTAGAAGCACTGGAATGTAATAATTTTCTATTTCTTGAAACATTTTTGAGAATCTTTTTTTTTTTTTTTTTTTTTTTTTGGCCAGGGCCTGGATTTGAACCTGCCACCTCCAGTATATGGGCTAGCGCCCTCCCCCTTTGAGTCACAGGCCCCACCCAGAAATCATGTTTATTCTTTACAGTTTTCTATCATGACACAATTAGTGTTAATTGCCTTGGTGATTCCAGCTAAAGATTTTATAAAGAAGTTTGTATTCACCTGTTCAAATTCATAAGACAAGCTATTTTAATTGGGACCAAAAGCTAAAATAAAATTAGGTAAGCAAACTGGAAATATTTGTCATTGAATCAGTGGAAGGGCACATAACCGGTGATATCCACTCACAGAAAGAATGGGGAAGATAGACTATGATAATGATTTGAGTGGTTAATTAATAATCTTGATAAAAATATAAATGCTATCCTCTCATTCAAAAGCTAATCCAAACAGACACACTTGAAAAGACCACGCATGAATAGAAGGGGAGCATAATGGTATTAGTTTCAAGAGGAGATTTTAATGCAATATTTATCTCTTTGTCTCATAAGAACTGTACGATAAAATCATATTCACAAATATATTTGAAAATTGACCTCTGGGGAAAAACACTGAACCAGGGTGAAATGGTTTTTTTTTTTTTTTTTGCTTTTGGGGGGAGGGGTTTGCATTCACTTGAATCTACTTAGGAAAAAAAACAGCATTGATTTTTTTGTTATTATAGCCTAATTCAACAGATCAAGTTTCAGTTATTCCATATAAGGTGATTCAATGAGCACATTCTTGAAAAGATATTACAATTTTTAATTTTAAAAAGCAGATTCTGAAAATACATACTGCATACTGGGATTAAGAAGGCAATAAACTTTTTACTGACAAATTATGATAAACTGTGTAATTTATATCTAGTGATTTCTCCTTAAAAGAATAGCTGAATGTAACTCCTTACTAAATAAATCATGGTTTGTAGAAAAAAACCACTATAATTTCACCTAATAAGAAAAGATCAGCCTTGGACTTTCCTCATATAAAATTAGATTATAAATCGAAAGAATCAATAACCATTAGACAGCATGTCCTTCCCTGTAAGGTACTTTAGTTCTTTGTGTGAATATAAAAATGTGTCCCTTCTTCCTTTTTCTCCACTAACACATGAATTTTATAGTAAGAACTTGAAGAAGAGTTTAAGTTAGCATAGTAATAAAGTATTTGGGGACGAGAGAAAGGAGGAGGGAGGGGGTGAGTCAGAGAGAAACAGACAGAGCAAAGAAACCCCAGAGTGAAGGAGGGACGCACAGAGAGCTAACCAAAGGGACTGCTCTTGTTGCTTGTTTTAAAAACAAGGATGATCTGAGTTATTAGAGTCTAAAGTCTCAAATGGCCCAGCAACTTCACTTTCCATTTCTCATTTCCCACAAGCACAATACCAAAAGAAATTTTTGTCCTGATTAATCTTTAAAACGCTGCATACCTTACATTCTCTTACCTAGGGCTGGAAACTAAAGGTGGATGCTATCTCTATGGAAACTGCAGAGGAGCACAGAAGACGTAAGACACATAAAGTCTCGATTTTTATTTCTCTTTAGAATTTACATTAGACCCTTTGTTCTCTGAGGCACAGTGCAGAAAAAGGTAGCTTTTCTAAGTAAAATAATTTAGGAAATACATAAACCATAGACATTTTTTAAATACCTGAAAGGTTCTAGCTAAATATTTCCCCAGCAGTCACTGCACACCTGCATGTACTTATACTCCCTTTAAACAATATGCTGTGATGTAGATACCAATACAGACAATGTTTGTTTTATAAAGTGAAATGGGGGCAATTCCTGAGTGGCTGTTATATAACAAATGGGAAATAAAGAAACCGGTTCTAAACTGCAGAGTAATATTCCCAGCGATACTTTCCCATAGCAGAAATCTATCCTCTCAGAATGATCAGACCCAGTAGCATAGGTTTGTGAGGAGCTAAGCTGCAAAATTCATCACTTAATACTTCTTATTCTTCACTACTTATCTTTATAATTATGTCATTTTCCAATGAACTTCACTAGTTTGTTCTGTGGTATTTTGAACTCTAAAGGAAGAAAAAATAGTTTGGGTGTACAGTAATGCCACAATCTTTATTTTGATGATTCTATAAATGGTGAAGCTTTTTCATAGACTACCTTGTTGATGACTCAATTGTTTGAGATTATCGGAATATGAAATTTCCTAAAGCTTCTCAATAAACTATAAGTTATTTATTAAGCAATGAGAGGATAAACCAATTATTGTTTATGTTAATCTATACACACTGGAAATATATTTATCACGTTTTTTAATACATAGAACATTATAAGTCAATGTAAGAAAATAAAACAATTTTATGTCAAGTCATCTATATTTTTCCAGTAAATATGTGGGCTATTTGTTTTTAAGCGTCTTTGCAAATCTTTCCAGTGAGCACTGAGTCATATTTCTGTAACTTCACCTTTAGCCACACACAGGCTTATAAACATCTCTTCAAGTTTTAGTTATTACTCATAAATAATGTGTATTGAGAATACACAAATATGTATATTCAGTCTATAATGTGTAAATAATGTGTATCAAGCATATACATATTTGTATATATAAATATATTTGTATATTCTCAATACACATTATTTATGATTAATAACTAAACCCTGATGTAAGAGCAATTCTTTCTCTGTTTAATGAGGTTTAAACATTCTACATTTCCTGACTCCCCCAAATCACTCACTCACCCTGACAGGGCAGCCCTGTCCCTGGCAAGACTTGCCTACTCAGTGTTCTTGCAGTAGATTCCTGCTTGGGGAGAGATGAAGTTTCAGCAAAATAGCCTCTGAGTCTTAAAGGAAGTAGGCTCCCTCCTGGCAGTGCATTTTGCACCAAGCTGTGGGTTTCTCTGATGGACTTCTCTCCTGTCTCTGTTCCCTTTTGCCCATCAGCCACAATTATTTTCTTAATTCAATTCCTATCCTACTTACAACAAACAATTGAATATTGGCTTTAGGCGTATTAAATCATTATTGCTAGCAATGCAAGCACATCAAGATCTGACTCTTCCATTAAGAACCCATACATGCATCTGCAAAAGTTCATAAGTCAGCCAAAATCAATGGCCCAAATTTAGAGAACCATTGAAAGTTGGATTTGGGTCTGGAGAGTGAGTAAAATGACAAGAAAAATAGAAGAGAAATGGAATGGGGAAAAGCATGATTTATTTTAGAAGAATGAATGATTTTTCAATGGATGATGACTCCTTAGGAAGTGATTAAAATATAATTACTCACTATAAGGACCCAAAAGAGAAATGAATGGGGCAGTAAAAACACAATTTAACAAAGCTCCATTTAATAAATGGTGATGAAAAGAAAAACACAACATCAACATGCAAAAATATGAATCTAAACAGAGATGTTATGTCCTTCACAAAAATTAACTCGAAATGTATCATATACTAAATAGAAAATGCAAAACCTTAAAGCTCCTAGAAGACAACTTAGGAGAAAATTTAGATGACCTTAATTTTGTTGATTTCGAATATAAAACACCAATGGCATAATCCACTTTACAAAAAAAAATTGATAAGCTGGACTTCATTAAAATTACAAATTTATGCTCTACAAAAGACACCATCAGCAGGATGGAAAGGCAAGCCACAGACGAGGAGAAAATGTTTTAAGGGTGTACCTAATAAAGGGATATGATACAAATATATACTATTAAAATACCTCTTAAAGCTCAAGAGTAAAAAGCTTGCTTTAAAAATGGTCCAAGGAACTGCATAAACACTTTACCAGAGAAGCTAAATGAATGGCAGATAAGCATATCAAAATATCTTCTACATCCTAGGCCATCACAGGAACGCAAATTTGAATGATAAGGAGATACCACTGCACCACTGTAGAACAGCCAAACCCAGAGCACTGGTTATACCAAACATTGGAGAACAGGCAGAACAATAGGGACTTGCCTTTATTCCTGGTGGAAATTCAAAAGTGTACAACCACTTTGGAGAACAGTGTGTTGGTTTCTTAAAGCACTAAACACTCTTACTACGTGATCTAGCAGTCACATATTTTAGGATTTCCTCAAAATAGCCAAAAACTTATGTCCACGGAAAAACCTGTGGACAGATATTCATAGCACCTTTATTCACCGTGGCAAAACTTGGAGGCAACCTAGATGGTTTTCAGTAGATGAATGGATAAACTGTGGCACATCCAGAGCTAAAAAGAAGTGAGCGGTGAAGTCACAAAAAGACGTGAAGGAAACTTAAATGTGTGCTATGTGGAAGAAGAAGAAGCCTATCTAAAAAAGTGATACACAGTATGATGTTGACTACAAGGCATTCTGGAAAGGGCAGAACTATGAAGACAGAAAAAAAAAAAAATCAATGGTTTCCAAAGGTTAGGGGAGGGAAAATACCAAGACAATGCCACAGAGTATTTTTAGTGCACTGAGTGACAGTAGTCTGTATGGTGCTAAATAATGGTGGGTTCATGTCACAGGCATTTTTCCAAATCCACAGAATGTATACCACTAAGAGAGAACTCTAATGTGAACTATGGCCTAATGTAAACCATACCTGAGTCTATACAGCTAATGTAGCATCCTGATGGGGAAAATAAATTATGGGGAAGTTTCTGGATGCATGAGGGTGGGGAGTACAGGGGAAATCTCTGTGCCTTCCACCCAGTGTTGTTGTAAACCTAAAATTATTCTAAAGCATAAAGCCTATTAACAGTAACAACAAAGAAACTATACTCGTTTTACAAACAGGTATCTTACTCAAAGAACATCCATTGTAGCACTCTGGGAGGTGGAGGTAGGTGGATTGCCTGAGCTTAGAAATTTAAGACCAGTCTGAGCCAGAGTGAGACCTCATATCTAAATATAGCCGGGCGCTGTGGCAGGCACCTGTGGTCCCAGCTCCTTGTGAGGCTGAGACAAGAGAATTGCTTGAGCTTAAGAGGTTGAGGTTGCTATAAGCTGTGACACTATGGCACTCTACTGAGGGTGACAAAGTGAAACTTTCCCAAAAAACATAAATAAATAACAAATAAAAGGAACATCCAGAAATTTGAAGACTGTAATAGAATCATGATCTGTTAGATTGGAAAGGTCTGTCATCTGATATCATACTTAATGATATAAAGAAACTAAGATCCAGAAAAATTGAGAAATGAAGGCTAATCTAAATGCGCATTTAGAAATTTTTTGTGTTAACAAAGATTTAGTAAACAATTCTATCAAAATTTTTATCCAAGTTATTTTTTTCTTTTTCAAATTATGGTAAAGTATGAGTCATCAACCAGTCCTTGTGTGAGTCATTATCTAGAGCTGTAGTCCCCAACCCCTGGGCTGTGGATGAGCATTAGATGGTGGCCTATTAGGAACTGAACTGCAAAGCAAGAGAGGAGCAGCCAAAGCTGCATTTACACTTACAGCTACTCCCTAGTCACTCATATCCCTGCCTCACTCCACTTCCTGTCAGATACCCACCTTCTTTCATGAAACCTGTGCCTCATGCCAAAAAGTGTGGAGACCACTGATCTAGAAGAAATAAGGAAGTAAGGTAGCGTAAGAAGTAACTTAAGAAAGCTGCATCTTGCTTTAGCTAAGTTTAGTCAAAATAGCCAACATTTAGAACGTAAAAAGAAAACAAAAGCTAAGGTAGATTTTTGCCCTGACCTAATCTGTGTGATTGCAGAATTACCCACCGACCTATCTTTGAAAGCAGTGGAATGAGCTCTCAACTCTTCATTTATTTATTTTTTTTCCTTCCATGCAACAGAAATTTCACTAACACCACTATGGGCCTCTTGCTTCCTCTTTACTCACTCCTACCCGCAAAAGTTGGAGGTGAATTCTCACTTATAAATTTGGAATGAATAACTTGGGATATCCAACTCAGTCCCTTC
>NW_003852404.1:12002034-12003223 GCF_000181295.1 Otolemur garnettii | reverse complement strand
TCCACCTTTTAATGGAAAAATAAGAATGTGCATCATAGGTGGGTAGTGCTATTTGTTATTGGTACACAAAATTTCTTGCACCTCATATCTGTCCTTTGATCTTGTAATGATTTGTTACCTAAAATTTCTTGTACATAACATTTTTTAAAATGTTAAAATTCCTTTATAAGAAAAATAAGTACCTAAATACAAACAAATAACATTTTGTATTAAAAATTAAAGCTAAAGAGTTCTTTTCCTGAAAGGCTGGGCCCAAATGTTGGCATGCATTATACATGAGAGCACGTTATTCATGGAAAAATACAGTCTATTCTGTGATATCAGCATCTTCAGTAGTAATAATGTATTTTGGCCTTCCTTTCCTGACTGGTTTTGTCTTATCATTGGCTCGAGACTTGGGTAGAGAAAAGGAATCTATATAATTATTTTCCCTTCAAACCTTAGGGGTCATTATCTAAACACTTTCTAAGTTTTTAAATCAATCTACCATGAGAATATTGCTGGTAATATTCTTCCAAAGATGATGCTGAGACTAATTTATTCTGTGTGTGACCCTAGGAGGAATTGTGGCAGGCGAGTATGAAAGGAAAGCAAAGAAGGAAAGACGGACAATACAGGGTATGTTAAAAAACAAATTCCTCAGACAACTAGGGCTCAGCTGAACTTAGTTTTGTTTGGAGACTCTGTGGAACATGCTTCAGGTGTCCCACTGAGGGGAGAGAAAGCCAGAGCATTTATCCATCGATATCCTTTTCTCATAATTAAGAACTTGCCATAAAGGGCTTTAACTCCTCAGAAACTCTATCCTGTGTTCATATGAAGCTTGCTCTTATGCCCAGAAGCCTTTGGCGATTCTTTAAATAAGAAAACCAGCGTATGCATACACACACATTAAACCCAGGAAGTCATAGCCAGGTCACCAACAGTATCTGCTATGGAAAATTTTCTCCTCTTCTCTCCCTCAAAGTTCATTCTCCCTTAAAAATGTTTCCAGGTAAAAATGTCTTATAAAGGAGTGGTTCATATATAGTTTGATGTTGTAAAAAGCATTGTAATTTTTTTCTCTTTTTTATTATTAAATCATAGCTGTGTACATTAATGCAATTATGGGGTACAATGTGCTGGTTTTATATACCATTTGAAATATTTTCATCAAACTGGTTAACATAGCCTTCACCGCATTTTCTTA
>NW_003852404.1:11996451-12001019 GCF_000181295.1 Otolemur garnettii | reverse complement strand
AAAATGGAATAAACAAAAATGCAGAAACAGAGGTTCCTAAATTGGCCCAATTGGACATCTAAAGTTTACCAAAATAACTTAAAATATAAAGGGCACTGATTGGATTTTGCACCTCTACATCAGGCAATCTGAATTAATTTTTACATCTGCTGAAATACACCAATTGGTAAAGCTTTGTGGTCTTAATATCAGGTTCAAATTGCAGTTGTATCTGAGAATCCCACTAATGCAAAAAAAAAAAATTAAGCTATAATTTCAGGGACATTCTTCAAGATAAACTACAGGATAAACATATATGCTACACTTTAAGCACAGAAATTATTGCCTTGCTTAAACCATCTAAGGACTTAATAATTACTGCCCTAAAATACCTCTAGTGGTCATGGTTGCTCTGATGCAATGTATAATAGATTAAAATTAAATTAAACCTCTGGCATTTACAAATTGGACTGGCTAAACAGGACTTTACAGATACCCACTCCTCCTAGATAGAAACAATTTTGTTAATATGACCCAATGTAAATTAAAGCAGGATTTTCAAAGATTGAAGCTCATTACTTAACGAACTATTTAGAGACAGAATGATTATCACCACTGTTTTCTGTTTAACAACACAATTGTGCCTGTTATTAACTTTGGAACAAATGAGTGGGGTCTCAAAATATATTACAACAATCTTAATGCTGTGCTTCTGTCCATTGGTTTCCCATATTTAATATCATTTAACATTATCAACTCAATCTAATCAACAAAAGAAAAGTATTGTCCTATTATATATCTGGATAATATATTCTGATCTATGCTTACTTCAACATCTTTATACCTACAATTTGCCTTTACTTCCTGAGAGACACAATATACCTTTACCTGACTGTCCATGGTGTATCTTAGGGGCCTTGAAATCACACGTAACTTTTGCAGGCAAGATCTTCAGAGGAGCCACCTTTCTTTGACAACACAAATATTAAATTGTATCAATGACATCCTTATCTAAAAAGACTCCTGTAATAGCTCATTAAAGACATAGAAATTCACACAAAGAAGCTCGCAATAAAAAGGAAAGGGCCATTGCCCCACATATATTTCAAGGGCTCACCACTGCAGTTTAATCCCCAAAAATGTTAGCGAACTGACAGTTGTTTCATCCCTGATGCTATCAGAAACACTCACAGTGTAGAAAGAATCCCAGTATCTTTTTGGCTTTTGTTGTGTTCTGGGTACAACATATAGCCTCCATTTAAAAATTTTACGTAAGCCAATTTATACTGTTTTGAATTTTCTTACTTTTGGAATAAGGCTCCTTCTAATAATATTTTCCAGAATCAGTCCAAATTGCGGTGTACTAGGCATTCCTGTTAGTCTCACTAGAGAAAGGCTGTAGAAGCTTCAGCAACCTACTCTGATGTGCTCTGGAGATTCTGTACCTCCCATGGATGTGTGCTGAAGAAATCTCCCCCCAGTTCTCCCCAACCCCAAACTACATTCCATCAAAGCAGAAATTGCTTGTCACAAATTGGGATCTCCTGGAAGTGATGCTTTCTCAGGCTCTAAGCCTGTGATGTTATCTTCCCAGTTGGCCATGATGTCTTGGGTTAGAGCAGCAGCACCATACAAGCTCAGCCCAGCCACTCAGGCCTCTGCTCCAGGATACAGCCAAACTTTGGCATATCCCATGTGCAAGAGGACGTAACTTCCCTTGTCCTCAGTTCAGTACAGATGCCATGCTGCTGGAGAATGTCACCCTTCTCTCAGGCTGTCTCAGGAGATCCTTGAGATCACCTGGTAAGTGACGTAGAAGTTTGTACACTTCATCCTTGGATATTACTATCACTACACAAGACAAACCCAGTGAAGAATTGCTGTTTCTCACTCAACTAGGACATCCCTGAGAGAGGATAGGATCCAAGGATCAGCACATGTGGCAATCACATTATCACTGGAAGCATATTGGGCCATAAACAGTGGTCAACCTACTTAGTCTTGTTCAGGGTTACCCTCCTTGGGAATCTCTTGATATATACAAGGTTATACTATCTACATATCTCTACATATACTGAAGACATAGCACGGGGCCACCCCCTTAATCCCTTTCAACTTCCAGACATTGGAAATAATGTTGGAGAAATAGTATATTGAAGTTTCAAGTCTCTTTCTTTAATAAATAACAGAATGATATGTAAATCCTGCAAAGAAAGAAAAAGATTATGTCTTCTTTCAGATATCATCAAAAACTGTGTTACTCCAATTTTAGTAAAGATTTCCAAACCACCTGAGTCATGCCACATAGAGCCATATGTCAGCAATTCAGAGCCATCTAAATTCTGACTCATCTTTGCCCTAGTCCTTTTGGATAAAAGATGAAGTTAATGGTGTTTTATCACAAGATCTTCCTTTGTTATTCCCTGATCTTGTACATGAGTCTCCCCTAACTAAGGAGGACACCAAAAAGGTAGCACTTTCTTCTTAGATCAGAATATGCTTGCCCTTTTAGCAAAATCATCTGTGAGTTTTCCCTGGCAATTATGGTATATCTTATAACATCACCAAGAGTATACATTAGCATTACACATACAACATATTCCATGCATTTGTGTCTATAGACACGTGTGTCCATAAGTACACATGCATGCCGCTGTTGCTGGATAGGCAGACAACTTCAGAATTTTGTAAGTGAAAACTCTGTGTTTTATTTACATAAGCATTTATTATTCTTGAGCTTCATCCCCCAAACGCATCCAAATAGCAGACTCTATTCCCTAAATGAACAAGAAACTTTAATACTTCTCAGCACATTGTTTCTTTTTACCTTTCCTCATTAAGTAAAATCTTACAAACGGAAACTCATTTTTCCTTGTATTACAATTTGATTAAGCTTCTAACCTAGACCATGACTAGATGAATCTACAGGATGTTTTCAAAGGCCATGTAAATTACACTAAGCAAATTAAATTAATTGACAAGGGTTGTCCGGGTGTTTATGAAGTGTTAGGAAAGGTTCCATTGTTATTACCTGTTTTTAATATATTTGCTAAGAACCAGACATTTACACCTTGTTAAATTAACGTATCAAATTGAAAAATTGTGGTTAATATAATCGTTACCCACCCGGTCATGTTCTGTACTCTGCAGAATAAAACTACTTACATCAGGGTAACAAGGACTAGCTAAATCAAAATCCCCTTATTATGGAGAGGAATTTCTTTCAAATTTTCATGTAGTTCACTTACAAATAGATTTATAAGGCTGGAGCCTTTTGTTTAACGTTATATTTTTATGATGAACTGAAGTATGCTATTTCAATTTTCTAATTAAGCGTGTTCTCCCTTGTGATGGAAAACAAATTTTGAATATATTAATTTCCACAGATTTAAGAATATAGTTGCTATATTGTTTGTCACTCTTTGTGGCTCATTAAATCTCTCAAATTCTGTGAAGAAATAATATAAAGTGGATGCTAATATTGAAGAATTGATCCCAAATATGTTTAATGCTAACTACATCTCCTAAGCGATCTGTGGCATGATGCACTTTCTGAAATCAGCAGTTTGGGAGGTAATAGTTTGCTGCTTGTCATGGACTAAATATTCATGCCCCTTTCCCCATTCATATGCAGAAGCCCTAATCCCCATTGTGATGGTGTTTGGAGATAGGGCTTGTGGAAGGTAATTATGTTCAGATGACAGCATGAAAGTGAAATTTCTATGATAAACTTAGAACTTCTATAAGATAATGAAGAGACCCAAGCTATTTCTCCCTGCTCTATGAGGATATAGTAATACAAAAGTCATCTACAAACCAGGAAAGGGTCTTCACCAAGAAGCTGGTATGCTGCGTCCTGGTTGTGGACTTTGATTTTCCAATCCTCGGAAGAAACCGTGTTAGTTGTCTAAGCCAGCTGATCTGTGGTATTCTGCAACAGAAGCCTTTACATGAAGGCTTTACATGATGTCCTAACATAGATACTTCACAAATATCCTCCTCGAGTCTAATTTACAAATTTTTTATTTCTGATTGCCCAACACTCTAATTCTTAATGAGCTAGAACCTATTTTTCATGTATAAACAAATCAAGTGCTCCCAAAGCATGGTTAAACAGCGTAAATATTTGCAAGTATAAAATGCCATTTCTTGGGAGTTTGGCCATACACTAGTGAAATAACAAATTTGATAAAGAGTTGTTGCTCTGGTAATTCTTATAAACATTGGGGCAGCACCTGTGGCTCAGCAAGTAGGGTGCCTGCCCCATATACTGAGGGTGGCAGGTTCAAACCCAGCCCCAGCCAAAGGCTGAGGCAAGAGAATCACCTAAACCCAGGAGTTGGAGGTTGCTGTGAGCTGTGACATTACAGCACTCTACAGAGGGCTATAAGTGAAACTCTGTCTCTACCAAAAAAAAAAAAATTCTTACAAACATTGATAGAGAAGAAAGTTGTAAAATAAATAAGCTTTAAAATAGTAAAAAAATAATATGATGTAATTCTATCAGTTTACATTTTTTGGCTATTTTGATTAATGACCTTAAATAAATTAATAAAGCTCTGTTTTTGTTATTAATTGATACAGCAAAA
>NW_003852404.1:11991340-11995441 GCF_000181295.1 Otolemur garnettii | reverse complement strand
GCAGGTCAGAGGCAGGAGACGCACACCTCTGACTGTGCAGATGGGGGGAGGAGTCGTGAGCCAGGGACAGCCACTCTCCATGCAGGTCAGAGGCAGGAGACGCACACCTCTGACTGTGCAGATGAGGGGAGGAGTCGTGAGCCAGGGACAGCCACTCTCCATGCGGGAGTCAGGAAGGACAAGATTCAGTCCTGGGGCCCCTGAAAGGAGCACAGCTTCCCCAACAGCTTGATTTAGTCCCATACCGCTGATCTCAGACTTCTGGCCACTAGAACTGTCCAGAGAATAAATTTCTTTTGTTTTAAGTCACCCAACTGGTGATAATTCATTGAAGTAGCTGTGGGCAACTGACACCAACTTGTGAGATGAGTCATTTTCTACTAGCTGATACATTGCATTTTTGGTGCTACAAATTCTCACACCATTGAGAACGGCCTCCTCTCCCACCACAAGGCCACCTTCTGTCCAGAGGCACGTGTAATATGTTGTTTAGTTGTCCTAAAATATCCTGATCAAGATATAACATTTTTTTCAATTGACAAATACATTTAACAAATACTCTGAAATCCAATTCTATAAAGGATAAATTATATATATATATTTTTTTCTAAGCCTATTGATCAGAGTAAAAAATGCTTAAACTCACATATGTCCTTCTGAGTCCAATTTTGAAAGACATTTTTACAATGTGTGCTTACATTCTCAGAACCCAAGACAAATTTATTTAGGTTAAAATGGCTATTTTTCCCATGACAAGTGTTACTCTGTTGTGTGACAAGAAGAACCTAAAAAGTATTCAACAATTCCTTTCTTTGAGTTACTACTTCACTCAAAGGGAATAAGTCTCTTTTTATTTAGAATGGACTTTCAAGATACTGATAGGTTACTATTGATCCAAGGCTACAATTCATGTATAATTGGAAAAGCTTCCACATTTTGAGGACATTATCAGAATACACATAAGACTTACATTCTTTTTCTTCTCTAATCATAGTATTAGATTCCTCTCTAACATAACAGCTAATATTTATTGAGTGCTTACTATACTCCAGGCACTGTTCAAAAATTCTCATGTGCATTAATTTATTTCACCATATCAGTCCTTTGATACCTGTGTACTGTTATGCAACAGTTAGAATCTTACAGGTAATTAAACCCAAGGAACAGAGAAGTTACAAAATAAGTAGAAGATCAGTTTATCCGCAAAAGGATTGTCCTAAACACGATGAGTTCCTGCAAGCTGGAGGTAAGTGAGCAAATACTGGGAAGACATCAAGCGATCCTGAAGATGGCAACAGAGTAAGCAGCCCTTAGCTGGTGCCTAACACATGCCAAATATGCTTATGCACACACACACACACACACACACACTCACTCAGCGGTGAAGCATACAATTAAATATGTTCGTAAGATGAGTTAGAAATTTTAGCATCACCCTTCCCAGAGCTGCACATGCTATACCTATGTATGTATAAAACATTCAAATCCTTAATTTTATTTATAGATTATACAAAATTAAGGTAGACTTTATAGATTCTACCTGTAAGGAACGCTAAAGTTAATATGGAATCTAGATAAACAAACCTGTAAACTCCAGTAACCTGTCATTTTAGTAACGATTAAACACCCCAAAGGGTGAAAACTACCTCTTGGGTCCAGCTGGGCAAATGCTGACCTTTGATCAGTCATCGTTACCATTTCTTCTCCTTGCCAATTAGTGTAGGTCCTGACATGAGTCTACCCCTGGTCCAGATGCCAGGGCTGGTCACTAGGAATATGGAGGAGATTACGGCATTACTCTCGGTGCTCACAATGCTAAGAGTACTGCCTGGGACACAGCTAACCTTTCATGTCTGGTTTTCTGTGTCTTAGGGAGCTATGAGCCAAATCATGAACCACTACCAGGAGCCTTGGGACAAACTTGGTTTAAATCAGTTCTCAACCAAAATGATTTCGCTCCCCAAGAAAACATTTGGTGATGTCTGGAGACGTCGATTATGACAGCAGGGGCTGAGGTTTCCATTGGCATCTAGCCGTAGAGACCAAGGCTGCTGTTAAATGTGTTACAATGCACAGCCCAGCACCTCAAAACAAAGAATTATCTGATCCCAAATGCCAGTAGGGCTGAGCCTGAGAAATCTTAGTTTAAACCCTTATAGACCTAAAGCCAAATATTCAGGTTCCAGACATTCCTTATCAATCTAGAAAACACAAGCTGTTGGATGAAATAAACTCTGTATCTCAGGCATCTGAAATACCTAAACTGTTTTGTTAGTTAACTAAATTGACATTCACACACACCTCCAGTTATTCATGGAGGGAAACAATCGTTATTGGGAAAAGATTAGTTATGTTCTGAGTTAACAAAGACCTTTCTCACTAGAACAGAAATAAACAGAACAAGTGCATATGCTAATTACAGAGATCATTAAAAAACATCTCAAAAAGTTCAGAAGTTTTGACTAAGCAACTTTTGAGAAAAGTGTCCCGAGAGGTACTTAAGCCGTGAATGTAAAACTAAATCATGTGTCCTTAATTTTAGGGGAAAAGTAAAAGTAAAGACTATAGATTACCAAGTGCGCCTCCTCCTGGGTGTAAAGATTCACCGCCAGACGGAAATTGACCTATCTGGTCTAATGAGAGACACCACCGGCTGACACCACCATCTGACCTACTGCCATACCCAGGAGCAAAACAGAAATCTGAATGCCTAGATTCTGAACAACAGAAAAAAAGTTAAATGTGCTTACATTGACAGTGAAATTGAAGTCTTGGGGTTACATACGAATAAGATCAGTGTCAGACAGCAGGAAGCATACACACACACAAACACACACACATATGGGGACATGTGCAGGGACAGTTGGGTGACAAAGTGGTATTGTTGTCATAGCCTCATTTTAGTCATGGGGAAAGGGCAAATCTGAGGTCTGGGTGAGATTATTACAGCTACTTGAGACAGAATAAATATAGTCCATTAAAACTGTTCCTGGAGCAGTAATTCAAGTTATCAGCACCAAGGAGCCCAGCCCTCCAGTCTGAAACCACCTCATCCTCCCTGATTAAAGGAGAAGGGACCTGGGTTCCACTACCGAAGCCCTGAATCTGCTTCCTGGCGTATGCCGCAACCAAGAAGCTTCCATGTCCCATATCAGCTTCCTCGTAAAAGGAATTAATTTTCGCACACAGCATACGGAAGTTGTGACAAAATCAAAGCTCTTAATTACTCAGTGATGCGGGAGTGAATCGCATAAGGCTGGCAAGCAGGATATGCTTATCATCGGGCAACACTGGTTATTCAATTTATTCTAAAATTATATTTACTCTTTGAATGTAACATCTTAAACATAGTAAAAAAAAAAAAATATTCTCACCTGATTAGAGAGAGAGAAGACCTACATTTCACTAAACAGCTTTCTGAGGAGGAGGGAACATCACTGATCTGATGTTCTACTTTTCCAAGTCTCAAACCCTCCATAAAGCAACAATTTCCATGTCTAAGTCCTGATTTTTTGTCTCTTTCCTGGTAAACTCCTTGTAGACAACCTCTAGCAATAATCTTCCATTCATTATATCTCAGGCAGTGCCTTGAACTCTGCAGTTGGATGTTACGTGTACGTGAGGGCATGTAAAATGTAATGACACATATGTTTTGACATTACTGTTAGAAACACGCATGTTTTAACCGTATCATTACCCAACTCTGTGTAGGTATCACGGATTAAATATGTGTCCAATTGTCTTACGGAGAGAACATTGTCAGATGTAATTAAAAACTTCTTACAACCTCCCTAGCCCACATGTGCATCTAAGGTAATAGTGAATGCACATTTCTGAGTGTCATTGTGGTACTTAAGTAACACGAAAGTGATTATTCTGCAAGAATTTAGACATCCTGGCTCGGCGCCTGTGGCTCAAGCAGCTAAGACGCCAGCCACATACACCTAAGGTGGCGGGTTTGAATCCCCAACCCGGCCCGCCAAACAATAATGATGGCTGCAACTAAAAAATGGCCAGGCGTTGTGGCAGGCACCTGTAGTCCCAGCTACTTGGGAGGCTGAGGCAGGAGACTCGCTTGAGCCCAGGAGTTGGAGGTTGCTG
>NW_003852404.1:11980551-11991277 GCF_000181295.1 Otolemur garnettii | reverse complement strand
AAAAAAAAAAAAAAGAATTTAGACATCCTTAAAATGTTTTTTCCAGGCAACAAACACATTTCTGTTATTTTCTTTAAAAGTTGATTGATTTTGCATTTTTGTATTTTAAGAATACAATTATTGTATTTCCTAAAATAATTACAAGTAATTTTTTTTTCTTAATTATAATTTTACTGAATTAAACTGGTACATGGAAGATGTGAGGGTTTTTTGTTTGTTTGTCTGTTTGTTTTTGGTAGAGACAAAGTTTCACTTTATGGCCTTTGGTAGATTGCTGTGGTGTCACAGCTCACAGCAACCTCTAGCTCTTGAGCTTAGGTGATTCTTTTGTTTCAGCCTCCCAAGTAGCTGGGACTACAGGCACTTGCCACAACGCCCAGTTATTTTTTTGTTGCATTTTTGGCCAGGGCCAAATTCGAACTCGCCACCCTCAGTATATGGGGCCGGCGCCCTACCCACTGAGCCACAGGCGCCGCTCAAGACGTGAGGTTTTAACTTTCTTCTTGACTGAGCTCTCAAGTGTAAGCATCCTCATGACAGAGCGCTGAGGCCGAGACAGAAGCACACAGCCTGCCTGTGCTTTACGTAACTGGTAATGACGTAAGATGCAGCGGCTCCCCACAGATTTGTGTCTTCACGTTAACAGACAATTAGGCATTTAGAGTGATTTTTTTCTTTTTTTGCCACAGTTCCTCACTCTGTTGACCAGGCTAGAGTTCAGAGGCATCATCATAGCTCGGCAACCTCTAACTCCTGGGTTCAAGCAACACTCATGCCTCCTCAGTCCCAAGTAACTGGGACTACAGTATGTGTACGTGACTAATATTTGAAAGTTTTTTTTTTTGGCCTTTTGTTTTCCTTTTTGGGCGGGTTGTTTTCAACTTTTTGCCTTCAGGAATTTTTCCCCCTTCGGGTTCCAAACTTTTTAGGTTTTTAGTTTTAGGCCCCAAATTTTGGCTTGGCTTATTTCTTTTTAAATTTTTACAATTCCTTATTATTTTTTTTTTTTTTGCAAGGTTTCCTTCCCGTTTTTTTTTTTTTTCGAATTGCTTTTTTTTTTTTTGGTTTTTTCCTTTTGGTTGCCCTTGCTTAATTGCAGGTTGGGATTTAGCTTTCTTTTGTTCCCCCTTCCGTTTCCTTGGGCATTCGTTTTTTGCGGAGGGGTTTTGTTCTTTTTTCCGCGGTTGCGGTTCCGGGGGTTGTTTTTTTTTTTCTTTTTTGGGGGGGTTTTCATTCTTCCGGTTTCAGGCTTACCCCTTTTTTTTATTTTTTTACTTTTATTTGTATACATTAAAATTATAATGCGTGTCATGTTTCACTTATGCAATTACAAGAAATACATGTACAAGATACAATATGCAGGATCACAAACATTATTGGTACAGGTAGTATTACTATTTAATATAGTACTTTCCTTTCTTATAATGTGTATGTATTTATTTGGTACTGTCTATATACACACACACACATATACAGAGGATATAGATGATTCCCAAAAATAACTTCTTTATTGAGAAGTGATTACTAAAAAAAATAATATTTTTTGAGGGTAAAGAAACCATTGAGAATTAGGGAAGCAGACAGAATACAGTACTCATTACTCATGGATTCTTTTTCTTGGACCAAGTAAACTGCTGCTTAGTTAAGCCTTACGGTACTGTGTTTGCACATAATGAACAAGAAAACCCATTTCTTAAGCCCTATTAACATTTTTGTGAAACTCTGAGAGAACGTGATGAAATGTACCACGTTGTTACCTGAGGCTGGTAGGATCCAGAAGAGACTGCCCTCAGCACGTACATCATCCCAGGTCCAGGCATTGGTGCCACAGCCACAGAAGCCAGCCTGGCACCATCTCAGGGAGCCGGTGCTTCTGCCAAGTACCAGAGCAGAAAGCCACAGAAGGAATACTTGCGTAAGCTGCCATATTACCAAGGAGACTCACTTATACAGAAGTGAGTTGTTTAAAAACAACTTCTAGATTGCCTGTATTTATAGAGATGTGTTGATGGGGCTGTAACCTCGTAAACCATGTAGATACAGGACGAAAAAACATATTTTCTTGTGTCCGTAATCATCTATTTAGATTTGTATATAGTTTTGTGCTTTCCTAGTCATATATTATTATTTTCTCCATAGTGTAGACGTATAAGAAGCCAGAACAACTTGTATCAGAATCATTCTGTGTGTGCATATGTGAGAGTGGGGATAGGCACTTAAGAGTGTGATTATGGTATATGTAAGTCTTAACCACCGTATATATATGGAAATCCTAACACAGTGCTGTCAATATATTTTAAAAGGGCACACATTGGATTTACATATAGAATAGCAGCCATTAACAGTAAGAAAATATTTTGTTTTAATTCTAGATAGATTGGAAAGCCAGCATCTATTTCAAAATTTCATTTACATCATGAATGAAGTACTAAATATTTCAGAGGTTCCCCAACTTTTCTTGTTCATGAAATAATTTGATACTTATAATTTTTTGTCAAAGTAATCCTAAGCCAAAAGAAGTACCAAACAATTTTATTTACAATAGGTTAGCCCAACAACTTACTAAGTATTATTTACTTAGTATTACTTAGTATTACTAAGTATTACTAAGTATTTATTTCTCAACAATTTAACATCTATTGGCACACAAAGACATCTCAAACTTCCAAATCAGATTGGATCCTGTCACCCTAATTTCCTATTCTACATTTTTTCAAGTATCCTTTCATATTAGCTGTCTCTGAAATCCTGGTTTCATAAGACTCCAACAAAAGTGATTCAGTGGTCTAATGCTTGACTGTGATCTACTTCAAGCAGTAGATTTTGAGATGCCACTGTATTTCCTTGAAAATTTAAAATAACCCTCACTCTATCATAACACTTTAAAAGTATAAAACAACCCTGTGAGTTCATTGTGCTAACCGTTTTTGTTGGGCTTCGTTCCTTATTTTGGGAGGGGCGGTTTTTTTTGAATTTCATTGTTAATTTTCCCATTATTAACTCCGTTCATTCAGGTTTTTTTTGTTAAATTTTCACCCAAAAGGGGACTCTTTATTCTTGTTCTTTTTGGCCAAAGGCAATTAAATTTTTTTGTTTTCTTGTTAAATTTAATTTTTCGTTGATTAAGGCCTTGGGACTTTCTTGCTTGTTTTTGGCTGATATTTGGGAAATAACCTGAATTTTAAAGTTTTCCCTATTCTCAGAAGACATTGATATATCATCCATAACTGTTTATAGAGTGAAAGTGAATAAAAAACAGATATGAAAAGTATTATTTTTTTTCAGTATAAGAGGAATAGTTTGTCTAAGTATTACTTCGCTATAGATGATTGAGATTTCATCGGCATAAAACTAAGCTCTATTAATGATTTTCTGTTTGTATGAAGTATTATAAGAATAAATTTAATTAAAAATCCTAGCAAATAAGTTTAGTGCAAGTAAAAAGCTGTTGTTTTGTTTGCTCATAAGTAGGGGAGATATGAAAAAGTAAATAAGAATGATTAAATAGTGCCTGAATGAGAATTAATTTGCATAAATTAATTTACATGAATGCATTATTTTATCTACTATCCTATTATCTATTCCTAAGTATTTATAAATACGATTAAGAAGTTCCATCTCTATATTACACTACCTCCTTTTACATAAAGTAATGCTAAAATCAAACAAACCAAAGGCATAGAATGCATTACGGTAGTGCTAAGATGCATAGTAATTGCATGTATGTGTGTCTGTGAGGGGATGGTAAATATGTACGTATGTTTTCCTTTCTCTCCAATTATCTGTTAGTGTGTCTGAACTCCTGAGCTTCTCATTTCAGTACCAAATATTAATTTGGTGGCATAGGGCTCTTATCACTAGGGATTGAGCAGGTCTTCTCCCCAATTAGTAGAAGGCATCGTCAGGGCCCAGCTTCCCCAGGTCCCTGTTCCCTCCAGCATCCCAGAAAGAAGCTCAGTGGATGAAGCAGGCTTTAGCATTCACAGGATTCTAGTTAAAATCTTTCAAGGTTCAGGATTCACATTATACCTCCAGGTCCAGCAGAGAGAACTCTGAAAACTTCAACAAAACATTTGAAACCTTAGTTTCATATAATTAAATATCACCTAGTTTCTGTTTGGAAGCCCAGCCAAGCACACCTATATCTTTCTGTCCTGATTCATGAATCCATGAATCCATGATTCAGTTCCATGGCTCTTTTTACCTATTTTGTCTAAGTTTGGTAACAGAAAGATTGAAAGGTGGCCCATAACACACGAAACTGACCAGGTGTCTGCAGGCCAGGATTAAACAACAAACTGGGTTACGGCATAAACAGAGTATGAAATATAACACATTAAGGAAAATAAGTTTGGGTTAATTTCCTATCGTTTTTGAATCAGGATAAATGAAAGCAATAAACTGAGTCTCAAATATGAAAAGGAAATGAAGAAAATGGAGGAAAGTGATAAATAATCTCTTAAATGTGAAGGTATAAGGAAAGAAAATTTCATATTCAGAAATAACTTTCCCTTAGCGTAATGGATTTCAACAGAAAGCAAATGCATAGAAATTGAAAGAAGCTCCATGAAGGCTCAGTAAACTGTCCTTAATTCAATTATAACCTGCCCAGTGGTAGGTAGAGCATCATATCAGCCCTGGACAGAGATGCATGTGCATTTGCGGCAGACTAATAACTTAGTTCTTAGTTAAAACAAAGATAAAAATATAGGTATTTGGTAAGAGAAGAAATTTCTTTCTATAAATGTTCGTTCTGCTTTAAATTGGAAATAAAATATTAATAGCTTATATAGGAAGTAACATTATTTTATAGTTTACCTTAACAGACCCTATCTTGTTTTTGATATTTTTGCAACCACGCAGCTAAGTTGAAAGCATATTATTCCAGCTTTATTGAAGTGTAATTAGAAAATAAAAATTATAAATATGAACATGTATGGATGGTTTGATTTATACATATGTATGATTTTCACAATCAAATTAATTAACACATCTATCACCATACATAGTTACCCTTGTGTGTGTGTGTGATGGGAGTGCTTAGACACTTAAGAGGAACTTTCTGCAAATTTTGAGTAAGCAATACAGTATTATTAATTATGGTCATCATTTTTGTACATTAGATCCCCAGAATAGATTCATCTCATAATTGAAAGTTTTTACCTTTTCAGCAAAATCTCCCCATTTTTCCTATTTCTCCTGCCCTTGGCAACTGCCGTTTACTCTCTGGTTTTATGACTTTGAACTTTGTAGACTCGGCTTGTAAATGATATGCAGCATTGTCTTTCTTTGCCTGGCTTGTAAATATGAAGGGGTACAGATGGTTTGATTTATATGTATATATGTTTACCGCAATCAAATTAATTAACACATCTTTCACCATGCATAGTTATCCTTGTGTGTTTGTGTGTGTATGTGTGTGCTGGGAGTGGTTACTTTGAATTTGCATAAAGTCCTCCAGGTTCATCCAAGTTATCACGAATGGCAGGATTCCCTTCCTTTTTACTGGTTAAATAATATTTTATTTTATATATAGTATAAGTAACATATGCCTCTGTGTATATGCATGCATATGTACACATACTGTATTTTCTTTATCTATCAGTGGACAATTAGCCTGTTCCCATATCCTGACTATTGTTACTAGATCATTCTATCCCACTCATATAGCACTTGCTCTGCTACTTACTGAGTAATTTTGGCAAGTTACTTAATAATTTTCCCCAGTTACATCATCTGTAAAATAGATCTGATTATAATAGTTGTCTCACAGCATCATTGTAGGAATTAAGGAAGTTAATATATGTAAATATTTAAAGCAATATACATCATACACTGTTAGTGATGAAAAATACTTTCTTTTATCAATTTCTGATTACATTCATTTCAATTGCAAATTTTCATGGAACAACTTTCATTTTATGGGCAGGACCACAGAAACTCTCACTGCTTCCATATATACATTACAAAAATTGTCAAGGGGTATCTGTCAACTTAGATGACAAGTCATTTTTATTTCTAATCTAAAGTTTTATAGCCTGTTGAAAGCATGTGGCCAGTTACATTTCATATGTTATATAAGGAATCACATATAGAATTCTGAGATCCAGCCCCCATAATTCAAATTTATACTAGTGTATGATGTTATTGTTACTTTGGTATCAAATAAGCTTTCCAGATGGCCTATCCACTAACTTGGCTCTGATTTTCAATAGATTTAGTGTGCTGTGTTAGAAAGAAAATTAGATTTGGAGTTAGGCAAAATGTGGTTTGAATCCCTAAACCTGAAATCCCTTAGCTGTCTGAATTTGGGACAAGTTATTTAAGTTGGTGTAGTTTGCTGTCAGTATAAAGGTAATAAAACAAAGAGCTCGCAGTGATTTAGAAACATGGCATGTAAAGAGAGCAAATACCTCAGTGTTTCTGCCAGCCATATTTCCACTTTACCCCTTTGCTGACTTTTTTTGTCTTTTGTTAAATGTGCCTTGGTGTATTCGTAAGAAACCGTAAGTCCTCACTCCCTGTTTATGCTCCTCAAGTGTTCATGGTATAGAACAATCTCTTGCAATACACATTAGGCTGCCAGCGCCCTGAGCGATTTTTGACAGAATTATCAGAGGAGGTGGTCTGTACCCCATGGAAAGGCCCAGCTTATGGGAAAGCCTTATTTTCTACCATTCTCAGAACCCGGGAATGAAATCAAAGCAGAGAATATAAAACCAAGCTAACCTGGAAGACTAAGAAGCTATCAGTCATGACTGAAGGCAGCTTTAAACCCTTGGTTTAAATAAGTTAATTTTTGTATATTTTTAAAGTGTGTTTCATACTTGTATTAGTTTTAGTTGGCTCTTTTTGCAAACTGAAATACTCCTGGAAAAATAGGGTAAGTAATAAAAAATGAGGGGTATGTTTATTATGCATCTTACAGTTATCAGAATCTCAAAGAACAGAAGCCATACCTTTAATTTAATGGAAACATCAGTCTAGCCTGAGTCTCGAGACTGCTAGCCTCCAGACTAGAGACCAACAGGGCCCTTGTGAATTTTCAGCTTCGTAATTCACACTTCAGACCATTTGGGGGTCTCCATAATCAAGTGAGCTAATTTCTTGTAAAAAATATCTTTCTATCTGTATATACATCCTATGAGGTCCGTTTGGCTCTGTTTCTCTGAAGGACACCCACTAATATAAGACCCTACTTCTCAAGGTATATGTTCGTCTAAAAACATATTTTCTAAGTTTCATTGTAAAAGAATGAGCTTTGAAAAAAATCAGGCTATTCAAGTTTTCATACCAACATAACACCCTGAAAAACGGATTTCTATTCAGTGTGTTTTAACAATTGTTAACACCTCTATAAGTTTGTTTAAATTATTATTAAAGAAACAGCAGCATGACTACCAAAAACCTACATTAAAAGAGATGAACTTAAAATCTCCAGAGATAAGTCATTTGCTGCTTTTTATGGGTTGAATTATGCCTCCTAAAATGATATATGGAAGCCCTAACCTCCAGAGCCCCAGAATCTGACATTATTTAGAAACAGGGTCATTGGAGACATGATTAGGTAAGTTAATATGAGGCTATACTGAAGAAGGGCAGGCCCCGCGCCCATTACAACTAGTGTTCTCCCAAGAAAAGGGAAAGCAATGTGAAGGCACAGAAGGGAGATTGCAGGGTGACAAGGTGGGCAGATGAGCACGTACTACAGCCACCAGCCAAGAAAGGCAAGGAAGGAGTCTCCCCAACCAGTTTCAGAGGGACAATGGCCCTGCCAACATGTTTGTTTTAGATATTTTTATCTATTCATTTATTTATGTATTCATTTATTTATTTATTTTGAGATGGTATCTCACTTTGTTGCCCTGGGTAGAGTGCCGTGTTGTCACAGCTCACAACAACCTCAAATTCTTGGGCTCAAGTAATTCTCTTGCCTCAGGCTTTCAAGTAGCTGGGACTGCAGGTACCTGCCACAATACCTGGCTGTTTTTAGAGATAAGGCCTAGATCTGGCGCAGGCTGGTCTCAAACCTGTGAGCTCAGGCAATCCACATGCCTCGGCCTCCCAGAGTGCTAGGATTACAGGTATGAGCCACCAAACTGGGCACCTCTTTTAGATTTTAGACTTTGGAAATGTGAGACAATGAATCTGTTGTTTTAAGCTTTGTAGTTTGTTGTCCTTTGTTAATGGAGGCCTTAGGAAACTAAATGGCTGAAATAATTTTTGTTCATTTCATACTTTTTAGATTTACCTCTAAAGTTACTCGATTTATATGAAAAAGGATTAAAGAACATTTTAAGTAGTAGTTTATTCTTATAATAAGCCTAGGATTAAGAAAATTAGTAAAGAAAGTAAAGAGTACTTTTAAAGCCAAACTAAGTGTAATTAAAGTAAAAGTAATATTAAAGTCCTAAACTGCCATGCTATTTTCTGTATTCACGTCTCCCACAGAAAAATTCCATGCATGCTATGTTAAAAGCATAGAAGCAAATCTAATTACCTACCGATCATCTTTTCAGCCAAAATTATCCTCTGATAAAGGCTATAACCAATTAAGCTTAATTTATTTTCATACTGAGAGTTTTTTAAAATGTATCATAAAATATTTAACAGAGTTATAAAGCAATGAACAATATGTTCCTTTATTGAGTATTGTGTCTTGCAAGGACTTGAGAAAAGATCCTGTCTGCCGATAAATTGACATATGAGAAAGAAAATCAGTATTGAAGACTGATTCTACTTTAAATATACATCTTGTGCATACTTTCTTTGCAAAGGGAGAATTTGGGAGGAAAGTGAATACATTTGTGTCTGTAACCAATATTTTTGTCTGTGTTTAACCCTTTCATGGATATTTTGAGGAACAAAGAAATCAAAGGGGCTTTGAGAAAGTGACTGGAAAAACAATTTATGAGATATCGACATTGAGCACAATTTGCGAAGATGGCAGCGCAAAAAGAACTCAGGTTACATCCACAGAATATTGGTTTATTTGTTCCCTAAGCTTGTTCTTGTGTGTCGTATTAATGTATTTTGCCCTCACTTTGCTAGTGTACACTTTTTAAATGAATATTTATTTTATATTGGAAATCAATTAAAATTATCTTTTTCCTGCTGTGTAACTTTTGGCAGTATTTCTGGTGTGAATTTTAGGGCCTCAAAAATAAGAGTGAATGTTTGAGGCACTAAAAAGCACACCATATGCTACACATCAACCATATAATTTTTGTTTGTTTTTTTCACCAAGTGTTAAGAGGGGTACAACCGATTTTGTATCCATGTAAGATAGCTTTTATAGTGCTTGAATTGGGGCTTTAGTGTGTCTATCACCCAGGTAGCGTTCACTGCACCTGTTAGGTAGGTTTTTGCCTTTTCCCTCCCCCCAATTCCCCTTTCTTGACTTCCAGTGACTTTTAGTTCCCTCTGTGCCCATCAGTTAGTTCCAAGTTATTAGAGAGTATATTTGATGTTTATTTTTCCATTCTTGAGATACTTCACTTAGATTGCTGTAAAAATACATTAATTCATATCATTTTGTTAAGCCACTCATGAATTGCTGAGCTCTTATGTTGATTCTACATCTTTGTGATAGTGAATTGTGCTGCAGTAAATATTTGAGTGCAGCCTTTTTGGTAAAATAACTTCTTTGCCTTTGGGTGGATACCTAGTAGTGGGATTGCTGGATCAACACTAGGTCTATATTTAGTACTTTGATGAATCTCCATTCTGTTTTCCACAGGGATTGTGCTAGTTTGCAGTTCTTCCAACAATGTGTGAGCGTTCCTTTCTCTCTGCATCCAACACCAGCCTACCCCTGTGAGAATGGCTATTACTAAAAATCCAAAAATGAGATGCAAACAATGGTTTTAAAAGTATTAAAGAATAAGTAAATTAAAAAAAAAATGTTCAATGGGAGAGAAATTATGTTCCAAAAATTCAAACATTTTTGTTTCTTCTTTTTATTTCAAAGTCCCATATTTGATTGAACATTATATCCTATTGATTGCAAAATACACTCAGAACTGAGCTGCCTTTCTGTGCACATGACATCTGTCTCAAATCACTACCACCTCTTACCAGAGATGATAAATTTCTGGGGTTTAAGCCATCCAGCCCTAGAAAATCAATACCATTCCTCAATGTGTTTTACCTGACATTTGTATTTTAAAATTTCTACATTCTATACCTTTACCTTCACACCAACCCTACTTACCCTCTATATTGTTCTACAGCATTTAATATAATTTACATTTTCATGGTAATTGTTTAATGTCTTCTTTCTCTAGTATGTATAGAATATAAGTCTAAAAAATTCAATTTGTATATTATTATAGTCACAGATGTATAGCAAGTACTTTGAATAAAACTTGGCACAAGGTTAGTACACAATACATTTGTTAAATGAATGAATGAATACAATGTGTTAGATTATTCTACATTTCTGCATGAATGGAGAACATGATGAGATATTGCACTGTATCAACATAATATACTGGATTAATGTGTGAACTTGAGATCACAGTTTAAAAATGAGTATGAGATGCTATTGTGTAGGCACATATAAACTAGAACCGAAAAAGGAAGAATTTATTGCAAAAAAAAAACAGTATAAAACTGTCTTATGTAGATAGGAAAAGAAGGTGGAATTCCTTAGAGATTATTATGAAATTGCACCATGATATTACCCATCAACAACTAACAAGAAATTATTAAACTCCTAGTATCA
>NW_003852404.1:11978414-11979840 GCF_000181295.1 Otolemur garnettii | reverse complement strand
GTCTCAAAGTGGCAGATACCGGCCTGGATGTGGAGAGAAGGTAAAACTTTTACACTGCTGGGGGGACTGCAAACTAATACAACCTTTTTGGAAGGAAGTATGGAGAATCCTCAAAAATCAAATTAGATCTCCCATTTGATCCTGCAATCCCATTACCAGGCATCTACCCCGAAGGAAAAAAAAAATCCTTTTATCATAAGGACACTTGCACCAAACTGTTTATCACAGCTCAATTTATAATCGCCAAAATGTGGAAACAGCCTAAATACCAGCAGCCCAGGAATGGATTAACAAACTGTGGTATGTGGATACCATGGAATACTTATTCAGCCACTAAAAAAAAAAAAAAAAAAAAAAATGGAGACTTTACATCTTTTTTATTAACCTGAATGGAGGTGGAACACATTCTTCTTAGGAAAGCCTCAGAAGAAAGGAGAAAAGATAATCCAGTGTACTCAATTCTAATATGAGCACAGTAGATGAGCTGATACAAGGGGTGAGGTAGTGAAATGAGATAGTGGGGAAGAGGGAGGAGGATGGGGGCCCTGGATGGCAGGTGCTATATTATTTCTACACTTATCATGCACCTTTGTCCTCCCCAGATGAAACTCCTCAGGTTTCATCCTGTTTGTTTCCACACAGACATTTCCCAACTATGGCACAGACTATGGGATTCATAGGGGTCCATCAGGTCCCAGCTGGTTTGTATGACTGCAGAGCCTGTACATCCTGGGCAGATGCCCTCCCAACCAGAGTGCTAGCATTCCTTTCTGCCCCTTCCCCTCTCCTTCCATGACTGCAAAGAGAGACAAATGAGCCACCACCCTGAGGTTTCCACAGAGTGTGGGACTCAGGCCTTTCCTCATGAAGTCCTGCAGCAAACCAAGGGGTGCTCAGAATGGGAGCTCCCTGTTCACAGTCCTGCCATGTGTCTGGTGGCTCCATCAGTGCTGGGCATACCTTGAGGTAGAGGGACGTCAATCCGCCTTGGGCATCCTGCACGTGATGCAAGACATGCCTGATTCTCCCTGGTGTGGTCAGGGTTTGATCTTACTTGTCTAGAGAGATAAGGGAATCTGCATTGGAAGACTGAGGAGAGACTGCGGTGTGGTTCCTAGCTATGACATGTTTACGAGGAACCCCTTACCCCATGGGAAATCTGCATTTTCAGCTCAGTCTGGGATCCTAGGTCAGAGGGTAGGGGTGGATCACCCAACCCCCATGGAGGAGCTTGGCTGACCTGAGTCCAGCTGGCCAGCAGAAGCCAGGGGGAAACTGTGGAGCAGAGAGAGGGGAGAATACTGAAGTCTATTGACAGACTTACAGTTTGTGAATCTTAGATGGATATGCCTCCACGAACAGACTTGCTGGCTGGGTGGGAACACACTGAGTATGTTACAGTAAGGGGATAACACGATCAGGGTCA
>NW_003852404.1:11976388-11977753 GCF_000181295.1 Otolemur garnettii | reverse complement strand
TATAACTGGATGTAAGTGCCCAAAAAGAGGTGTTAAAATTGTTGTTTATGTTAAAGTTGTGTTACTACACAATGTCAAAAAATCACATTCATTTCCACATTAATTCTTGTCAGTGCATAAAAAGCAAGAACCTGAAATTATAGATGTTATATCATAAGCTTCCAAAACTTGTGTTTCATTCTGCATTTATACTCCACATTCCTTATGTTCATTCTATTTACCGTGGTTGTGTGAAGTGTACAGGATGCTCTGGAACGTTCCTAAATAACTCCAATAGGTTTAAAAGAGTATAGAGACTAAAAGGCAGTTCGGATTATGCGTTTTGCAAAAGCATTTGCATCCTGGCTTTGTAATTATCACTAAGTGACCTTGGAAAGCTGATGAAAGTCTTTTGTGATTCCATTTTTTAATCTGTAAATTAAGGATCATTCTACTATTTACCTTTCAAGCATTGCTGTTAACTAAAAGAGTGAGAGTTTTATCTATAAATTAGGTAGAGTACCTGGCATTTTTAAGGAGTATGTAAGTACAGACATTTCCAACTTAATGGTTCAACACACATTTTTCAACATTACGGTAATGTAAAACCAGTATGTTTTCAATAGAAACCGTACTTTGAATTTTGATCTTTTTCCAGGTTAGCAATAATAAAAAAAAAAAAATGGTGATTTAGTGTCTTTTCTAAGAATCTGGATGGAACTGGAGACCATTCTTTTAAGTGAAGTATCACAAGAATGGAAAAACAAACCCCACATGTGCTCCATACTAAATTGGAACTAGTTCACCAACATTTAAGGGCACATATTGAAGTGGAACTCAGTGGAAATCAGGTCGGTGGGAGAGTTGGGTAAATTCACACCTAACTAGTACAAATGCACACATTCTTTAACTTTGACTTAAAAGGTACAAAACCAAACTATGTAATCAAAAAGTGTATATCCTTGTAATATTCTACAATTTTTAAAGAAGTTAATTACCTGAAAAAAAAAGATAAAAACTCATTTTTGACTAATGATATTTCCAACTTAAGGTTGAGGTTACAGGGGCATAAATCCATCATAAATTCAGGAGCATCTGTAGTTAGAGAACGGGAAATAGATAAAGAAAAATATGTGTTTATTTCTAAATCTTCCATACAAACTAGAATTCTCCTGGCAGAAAAGGGAAGGCTGATGGATCCTAAAACACAGCACTCTGAGAGGACACATTTAGAAAGATATTTGACAAAGAAGGAACTGCTGAGCCTTCAACCCTCTCAGGACTTAAGCCGCCGCACAGGTCTAAGATAACGTGTAGGAATGTACCAAGGGTACCACTTTCAAGAGCTTTGAATATATTCCTTAAAACAGCTGATCATGACATAAA
>NW_003852404.1:11961797-11974766 GCF_000181295.1 Otolemur garnettii | reverse complement strand
GTATATCATATAAAAAACATTCAGAAGCAAGCACTTCATATAAGAAACTATTAGATTTTCCAGATTTCTGGGCCTAACTTCCTATTTATAACTGGGCAAAAACTCCCTCTTGATCATTTTGAAGTTCCTCTCTCCACTCACTAACCTGTACTTCCTTGTAGCCTACTACAAAGGGACTTAGCATCCTAAACGATTATTTCTTCCCTTCCAAAAATGATTCTTCTTAAGAGTACATGACCAGTGCCCACTTAACATACAGCATATTATAGAATTAATTCACAAACCCGCTTAGGCAAAATGTGCTCTCAGCACTATTTTTTTTTTATTTTTTTGCTTCAAATGACCAAACTTAGATTTCTTATGTCCAAAATAGAGAAGAAAAGATCATAACATTAAAATAATAGTTCTGGAGATGATTTATGTAAAAAAAGAGAGGAAACATTTTGATATATGGTCATAACAGAATTTATTAAATAACTAATAATATGATCAATAGATGTACCTCCTCCAAATGTCATAAAGTAATATTCCAAAATACATTTTCCAAAACACATAGGTCATGTCACTGACCTGATGTCTGCTAGGAGGGGACACCAGTCCATATTCGTTGATAAGTAGCTATTTCTTGAATGATACGCCGTGGCCTTTTATTCTTTTCAGTATTGATTTTACTTCTCTGAACGCTACCCTCCATAAAATGATGACCTACCAGGCTCAGATTGCATGTGCTAAGTCTTAAACAGAAGTTGCTAAAGAATAATGAAATAGGGTCACATTCTCAAGAAGACTAGCCACCTCTTTCATGGTAGTTTCGGGTATCAGTTATCTTGATATTGAATTTTCTGCGTTCCCCCAAGATAAAAATAATTTTTAAAAACTATGTTAATAACGTAACTTAAACATCCGTTCTTGTTTTTGAAGGCCGTTTCATCTCTTAAATGTGCATTCAAGCGATTTCATGACCTAAACTATTTTATTCTGGAGGATACAAATGTGCTGATTACAGCAGAAGCTGCTCTGGTGAGAATGTAAATAACACTGGGCAAACGCAGTGCAGCCCACTGCATTCATCTTCTGGTTTCATTACTAAAATGTCTTTTGAGTCTAACCTTAATTTAAAAAATGAAGACCAAAACACTAAAGAAACATTTTGTTTTCTAAAACTGATATATTTGAAAATTCTTCTGTAAGACCTAATTAGGTAAGATGTCTTCAAGTAAATAATTGGTTCATTCAGCAGATGAATTCCGAAGGGTTACCTTTGTAGACTTATTGTATTTTCATTTTTAGGTACTATGGGTAGCATGTCTTAATGCCTCGGATGAAACTGTTCTGGTTCTGTAGGTATTGTGCCAAATAACTCATCGAATTAAGTGGATCATTTTTATCATTTGCCTAATAAAGTATTTTATACATTGATACATTTCTTATAAAAAAAATTTCCATTTTTTATGGACAAAAATGAGGACATTTGAATACACTGAATCATTTTACTAGCTAGAAGATGCCAATTTTTAAGTCATTATTACTGGAAATGTATCAGATACGACTATTTTGTGGAAAACTACTGAAATGAATAAAGCACATCAGTTATACATCATTAAGATAGTATTTACATAACACGACTTATGGTTTTTTCTGATAAATAAATACAATATTAAGGTAATTTAATTGGTAGTTTGACTTACCCTGCACATACTGTTTATAATACAAAATGATCTGTGCATTCTAATTTCAATTATTGTATAAAGTATAAAACTGAGAGAGGAACTTGGTTGGTCTAAAATATTAGGGCCAAGAAGAAAAACCCTGTTTAGTAGAAACTCAGTGAAACATTTATATGCTGCTACTCCTACCTGTCTGTGGAAGACATCTGTGTGATGTTTGTAGATCCATGAAAATTACCTAAGTTTGTGCCAGAAAAATAATATAGTCGATTTAGAGCATCCATAAATTGTTACATGGAAAGTAAAATAAAATCTCAAGCCTGTCACAGATAGATTTTCACAATTTGGGCAATAAACATGTGAAGGTGATAGACACGTCTCTCCTGGAAGAGGAAGGGTCAAGTCCATAGGACTGGTTAAGAGAGTTTGAAGGAAGCCAATGGAATCAACGGTGAAAATGACAAATCACCTGGTCAACAGGGAAATAAACAGTTCTCCCCTTTATTGCCTGCAATGAAGGATGAATTAGACCTGCAGCCAAGAGCCAAATGCCCATATGCAGAATCAAAGTGAACAGTGTCCTGATTATTGTAAACTCCTCTGGGGAAGGAGACTTAACTCTCCTAATGGCAGTCAGCCTCTGCTCCACTTCACTTTAACAACTATAGTATTAAATCTTTCCAGGGTAGGCAGAAAATCTGGCCTCTTTTCAAATGCAGTTACAGAGATATATACCTACACTGGACATAAATAATGGAAATTTTACAACTGCTATGGGCAGAAACCAGGCAAATAATTAAACTTCCACTGGTTCTCATGGGTCGAGCAGGATGCAATGTGCAATGCTGATAAAGGAAACACAGCAACAGTCGTGACACCGGAAGGCTCAAGCCCTGCAGGGCTGGAATCCGCAACCTCAAGAAAACCTGTGGCCTTCCTGGTCCTTCTCTGTGAAGCAGAGAAAGGTGAAACTTTTCTTGCCCCCTTTGGTGCTTAAAAAAGAACAATCTTGATATCAGAAGACCACAGTTTCCCCACTCCTGTGCAGAAGTAACACTCAAAGATCTCAGATACTTGTGTAGTAGGTCCTGACTGCAATAGAAGAGCTATGGCTCTCTAGGATTGAGTTCCCTACAAATGAAAAACTCTCACGGGAAAAGTATGGATGAGATATGGACAAGTGTTAAGGTTTTTATAGCTTCATTTTGGCTCTACAATGCTGGATGGTGACCCACTGGAGAACGCGAAACAAAGAAATCTGGATATATTCTGTGTTCATCCCTGTTTGCTCTAGAAAACTCCCCTAGATCTTACATGGAGGCCTCAAAAGAACTTAAGAGAAGTATCTTGGTAACATCTTGGGCTTTTCAAAGGAGTCACAGTTATGGGAACCAAACTTGAGCCACCCAGAGGGAGCACACTTCCTAACCCCAAGGCACAAGGCAGTGTGACTGTCATTGCTAAATGAAGGGATTCCCAAAATTGCAATAGGTAATGTCAATGTTGATGTTCACAGAGTAGAACATGTAGCCTTGAGTGGGCTGAACACATTAAAAGCCTGTTTGATCCGGGCATTGGAAACCAGAAGTAAATGGACCTTGCTTGCTGCAAGCCACACTTTGGATGAAATCACCTTCTACCCCCACCTCAGATGCTTTAAGAAACAAAAAAATAAGAGTGGGGCTAAAAGCCCCCATCTCCAAAAAGAACTGAAACCCGTACACACCCTGTTAAGTATGACGTGAAACTTTGACCTTGGAAATTAGAAACCTCTTGGTAAGCTTCAGCAGACCTCAGTGGGCCACACTGTGAAAGACTGGCATGAACTATTTGTGAGTATGTATGCACATACATGTGTGTGCTAAACAATGGGTTAGCCCATTTTCCACGCTGGTTATGTTCAGTATTGAGTGCAAGTTGTATAAAGGGCCCTCAAGGCTTATTCTGTTCTTACTGTAAGTTTTGCTTTAGTCTCCAGTTCCTGAGCGCCCTAATACCTGCATCTTTCTTTATTCTGGCTTCTGACTATGTTCTTTCCAGCACTGAGACAGTTATGTGTAAGTGTCTGGGTTCATCCTTTCTTAGCTGATGAAGATCTTTTCATAGAATTTTCCCTATCCCCAATTCCATATCCTTAGCTCATATTTAACCCACCGACTTGGTACATCCCTACCTACACAAAGGTACAGGCAGAATCCCCTGCTACCACCTTTTCACTTCTGCCACAGAAACATCGCAGCCAGGAGTCCCCTGGGGAAAGATTATCAAGATATGAGGAGGAGAAACAACACATGTTAGCCTGGGCAAACCCTGCCAATAAGGAGACAACATTTGACTCAGTCAATTTCACTCTGTATGTTTTTTTGTGAGGACATTTACCAACCTTGTTTAGACCAAAGTTCAGAGCCAGAAAATGTAAGTACCTGATTGGAATGATAGCTAAGGGGGCACTGTGTAGAATAATGCATAACACTCTGGAAAGAAAAAAATGGAAGATGCTCGTTTTTATTATGTTTAAAAACTCCAATTGTGGATATAAACTCTTGATTCACCTACCTCATGAACAATTAGTGCATTATTGCATTTGTATACCATCTGTTTCCATGGAATATATGTGGTAAATGTTATCTACAGAATGTATAGATGCAGATTGGGGTGTATAAAACATCTTTTACAAATACGTTTTCTTTCCATTTAGGTAATTGCCCCAAACTTAGCCAGATATGCATGGTAGTTTGGCTGAGGGCCTGTTTGATGTAGAAAAACAATGCTATTTTCCTCCTGTTCACAACATAGCATGCTTTATCTTTAAGTTTCTTTAGTTTAATTCACTGGGTGCCTCATTTTTCATGAATATTCTTCGATTTCCAATGCTTCACTGTATCAATCTATGTGAGCGATGTTGATTTCTTAAGGGAAAATAGTCCTCGTCCAGATAAATGTGATTTACCCAAACCAACCCAAGTCAAAAAAACAAAAAGACTAATTGTGTTTAGAAGTAGATAAACTTTACACATTTTATAGGAACCGTGGTTAGTTTAATGTGACAGGAGATAATAAGGAACAAATTCATGCTTCTTGTCAGCTGGTTTGGACGTATCTTCAGTGAATTGTAGATATAAACTTATATTAGTCTCTAAGGGTTGACTCTAGAAGGGGTTAGAATGCATCATTTGGGTTTGTTTTCTCTTGTAAATCTCTAGAAATTAGAAAGGAATCTTCTGCAGATTGGCTCCTAATAGTGAAGGAAATTTTAAAATGTACAGAGTTCACTAAATTGTTCTAGGAAGTGATTCTTTCTTCCCAGGCCATTAAAGATAGCATTAATAGGGAAATATAAGCAAAAAAAAAGTAGGTTTTTGTGAATTAAAAATTAAAGTGAAATGTCATTCCTTCCCCTGCAAACCTGGAAAACAGAGAGACTTTAAGGACCAAGAATGACAGCTTCCTCTTTCTCTTAAATTCAGTCCCTTGAATTTGCCCATCATTAGTTGGATAGTACCTAAGAAGACTTTTTTTTTTTTTTGTAAAGCATGAAGTTGTTAATGGTATTGAAGTATTGCCATAATTCTAAATGCTTTGGCAAATAAATTGAGAATTTATTTCTTTCTCTGTCCATTTTGCTTTAAAGAAAGAAAAAGTAGTAAATGAAGAGGAATGAATTGAGGCATAAAGAGATTAACAAGAGAGATTTCAAATACCATGAACTTATCTTTACTAAAATGCCTAGCCGGGTTCCTTTTCTCTACTTGAATAACTGTCTGTCCGTCAAGTGGGGTTCATTGACATTCTATGGCAACAAGAAATGCAGAGTTGTTAAAGTGAAACCATAGAGCTTACAGTCTGCCTATTCAAAAGATTATAAGTGATTATAGGCCACATTCTCACAGATAATGGCAATCATATGAGTCCATATCTTGGTAAGAGATCGGAGATTTTCAGTATCAACAAAAAGCCAAGATTATGAGGTGACTTTGAAACATGATTACAAATTACTTGGCAGTCCTCTCACTAAGAGCGTCATCTCATACAGTCCGGTAGGCTGGTAACTGCTGCAACTACTCTGGGAAAATTGAAGTTACCCCACATGGCTATTTTCATTGCTAGGGTTGTCATAATATAAACATTAGAAATTTATTTCCTTTCATGTCTGGAAAATAGAAATCCCAAACCAAGGCTCCAGCAGGCTTGGATTCTCCCAGAGTATCTTTCTTTACCTAGCTTCTTTTTCTCTGGGTCCTCGCTGTGTTTGCCCATCCCTGTGTTTCTTCCTCTTTTTATAGGACACCACCATATTGGATTAAGGCCCCACCCTTACTACGTGATTTATCCTTAGTCAAGTCTTTAAATGCCCTGTCTACAAATGCTGCCATGTTGGGTATTAGGGCTTCAACATAGGAATCCGGGGAGGAGACAAAATTCAGTCCTTAGAGGGATTTTTGGAGCTTCTACTTTTAATGCTGAAAAATCTGATTTTATTGCCTTGAATCGTCACTATGTTGAGGGCACATGCTGTAAAAAACAAAAAGTATGTGTGTGGCCACCACAGGGTGCAACCATTCTGTATTTTTGAATGAGACCTGAAGTATACACATAGGTATATAGATAGATTTTGTGGAAGTAAAAATGTTCTAACATAATGTTATGGACTTTTGACTTTCTACTCTCTGGGACTATATTAGAATACCTAGATCAGACAAATCTGGTGATGGAGTACTGAATGTAAAAATGAGTGAATGAAGAAATGAGCATGAATTCTGCGATGCCCTAAAACTTGGTCCTGAGCCTCTTCTCTGTGTATATTTCTTCTGTAAACGATTCAGTAATATGGTTTGAAGAAAACATCCTTTTTCAGATGATATCAAGAGTTATATATCTACCACAGATAGATATACCTCATCTCACCTCGAAACCTCTAACTTGTATACTGTTCTGCCTTTAACTGTCTTTATCAAGTAAATAATAAACACTCAAGTCATTTTTTAAGATAATGCATGTCTTAACTATGCCCCAAACTTCCAGACCAGGGAGAAAGCTGTCCTGGTCTCACTCTAAGATACATTGCTTCTTACCAGCTATGTGACAAAAACACTAGCCCGAGACATGATTGTTTCCCATCTCGAGTACAGCATCATCATCTACATTCTCTCACTTTATCTCTTGCCCCTCTGTTATCAATATGCCACTAAGGGTGTCCAACGACACTTAAAATACAATTTACACCATTTTAATTTCCTGAGAGAACACTTGAATGGCTGACCATGGTAATGAAGGTCAACTCCAAATTGATTACTTGGTTCTACAAAGTCTTACATCATTGGGATCTTGACTCTCCTGTTGCCTTATGCTTGCCTCCACCATCTTTCCCTTTATTACACATTTGCATTTTTTTCCTATCCTCATCATGCTGAGCTATGCCTGCAGCAGGACATCATATCCTAGAAAAGCACTTATCACATATAACATCTGTGCATGGCCAGCTAAGCTACCCTCTGCCATAGCATCCATTGCAGGTAGGGCTTTTGTTATATTCCGGTGGGAATGTTCCTTTAAGCCCTGCCTACATTAGATTTAGCTCTTAGAGTATTTTTCTTGCAATGGAAGTGTTCATTCACAGTGTTATACGGGTTTAGAATGCAAAAAATGATCGCTAGCTCAGAATAGGAGGACATGATATAACTGAATAAAACTTACTGATTGCATGTAGAAAGAGTAAATCCAGACTCTAGCCATGTGTGGGTACTGACCAATTTAAATGTGGCCAGTTCAAATCGAGAAATGGTGTATGTGTAAAATGCACAGTGGATTTAGATAATTTAGTATAGTAAAAGAATTTAGTTTCTTGTTTATCTTGTTTATATTATTTCATGTTTAAATGGTATGAAGTTAAAATATAGTATTAAAAATTTTTAAAAAAAGAGTCCTTTCTTAATCCAAGCCTTATCTAAACAGATAATCAGGAACGCTCCAGTTATTGCTGTTATACCACCCTGCACAATGCTATCTATCTGCCCCACTTCTGCTTGCTTATTTATGTTTGTATTTAAGATCTCTTTCCCTCCACCATCACTGCCACCATTAAGACATAAATTCTATGAAAGCAAGTGTCTGTCTTTCTTCTTTACCACTATATCAATGCGATCATATTCCATCTATACTAACCAATAAATAGGTGTTGAATAAATTAACATTTGAGTTTTAAAACACTTGTTATAACTAAATACAAATCACTAATCTACCTTGTAACATTTTCTTAAATTATACCTCTAAATGTTCTTCTTTGGTACTAAAAAGAGGGATAGTCAAAAACATTTTCTCTTACATGACATTAACAATTTTAAAATTATAAATTTTAGTGTTTAAAAGTAATATCTTATTAATATTTTCAAAATGGAAAATGTCATCCCCATATTTAAAACTCATTGTCTCTTAATCCTCAAGAGAAAGAGAAAGTTAAAGAGAACAAGGTCGAGAATATCATCATAAGGAAAATTTCTACTTCTCTTTATAGGTTTTATTAAAGTAATTATAGTTACAGTGGCCACGTTGTAGTTAGACATGATAAGTATTTTAAAAATAATAATTTTCCATGTAGAAATAGTCTCCTCATCTCTCTACCAACACCAAAAATCAGAAGGAAATATATTATTTAAATTCCCAAGGATGCTGTAAGGCTACACCATGATGGGCCTTGGTCCTTTTAAATTGGACGATATGTGGCTCATTCTTGCTTCCGTTCCTAGAAATCTTAACCATAATGTTATACTAACACAAATACACGCAAATATAATAGCAAATATAGAATTTGTCTTTTCCTCCTTTTCTTCCTGAAATGACGTTGGCCTCATGTCATTCTGGCCTCCAGATTGATTACTTAGTTCTACAAAGTCTTACATCATTGGCATCTTGACTCTCCTGTTGCCTTATGCTTGTCTCCACCATCTTTCCCTTTATTACACATTTGCATTTTTTACAGAAGTAGGATGGGAGAGTTAACTTGTTTTTTTTTTTTTTTTTTTTTTTGAAGACAGAGTTTTTCACTATGTCACCCTGGGTAGAGTGCCTTGGCATCACAGCCCACAGAAACCTCCAAGTCCTGAGCTTAAGCAATTCTCTTGCCTCATCCTCCCAAGTAGCTGGGACTACAGGTGCCCGCCACAATGCCTGGCTATTTTTTGGTTGTAGTTGGCCTGGCCTGGATTCAAACCTGCTAGCTCTGGTGTCTGTGGCTGGCACCCTAACTGCTGAGCTATAGGCGCCACACTGGGAGAGTTCACTTTTAACTGTGTCATTCTTGGCACCCAGAAAGGACACACACATAGGACATTTTTTCAGGAAATATTAATTTTTTAAACAAATAAAGTAATAAGGAGAATAAAATAAATGCACTTACATGTTTTCTTCCAAATCTTTTAACCATATTTATTTTTTATTTCAAAATAGTAAGGGGAAACAGTTGTTTCTGAATATGACATATGCCAATTCTATAAATGAGCTCGTCACCCAAATAATGTTCATCACACCTGTTAGTTGAGGTTTTACTCTGCTCTCTCCCTTTCTACTTGATTTCCAATGACTTTTACTTTCCTCTGTGTACTTGTGTGCCCATCAGTTAGTTCCAATTCATTAAAGAATAAATACTTCTTAGGTCCATGATGATACTTATTTGATCTCTTAATTTAATTTTTCTAATTATTATGGACTGAATTTTAACCTATCCAAATTGATATGTTGAAATCTTAACCCCCAATGTGACTGCATGAGGAGGCACGGACTTCAACAGACGCGTGGGACCCAACTCCACTAGGACAAAAAGACACCAGAGAACTCTCCAATTCTCTTCTCTATATACAACAGGAGGACACAGTGAGATATCAGACATCCACAACCAGAAACATACCCTGCTGCCACCCTAATTTTGGAATTCAGACACCAGAACTATAAGAAAATAAATTTCTACAGTTATATGGTATTTTGTCTCAGCAGCCCATACAAAATTCTAAATACTACCTTTAGTATTTGTAAAATAATTCTTATTTCTTATTATTATTTTACAAATACTAAAGGTAGTATTTATACTGGAATTTCTTCTTCCACTGAGGTCCTTGGTCTCAGTGATTTAAAGAATGAATCCACTGACCACAAATCAGTGCTAAGACAGAATTTATTTTACAGGAAATAGTACAGAGAAAAAACACCAAAGCTCCCTGCAGAAAGAAAAACCCAAGTAAGAAGAAAGCTCTCTCTCTGTTTGCCTGGGTACTTTATCTAGAGGTATATATTGTCACATGAGTCTTTTGTAGTTACATTAGGTCTGGACTTGTTAACAAATGAGTGGATGCAGTCCCACTGAGGTCAAATGAACGAGTCCATTAATGAATGGGTACAGTCCCTTCATGAAATTGGCCAAACCAGATGGAGAACACCTAGAGAACTAAAAATAGACCTACCATTTGATCCTGCAAAGGTATATATCCTTTATTAGGTATGTATCCAGAAGACCAAAAATCACATTACAACAAAAATATTTGTATCAGAATGTTTATTGCAGCCCAATTCATAATTGCCAGGTCATAGAAGAAGTCCAAGGGTTTGTGAAAATATAGTGGAACATTTTGTTCAAGTACCTGAAGGTTGATGTGCTTTTCTATCTATTTTCTCCAAGAGACATCAATACTGTCTTTTTCTCCAAAAGCTCTCATACATTTTTCTGTCAAATATCCCGTTGCCAACACTTTGTTAAGAATTGAACATGCCTCCAAATTCTTGAGGAAGGATGCTGCAAATCTACATAAACAATTCAATGTTGATATAAATATTTATCTGGGAGCTAGAAGTATTAGACATATAAATAAAAAATACTTTCATTCCAACTTCGGAATACTTGTTCTTTTCAAATACCACAAAACACATACATGCATTCTAGGTTAGTATGTGTGATGAACCAAATGTTTGTATACATCCAAATTAAGTTATTGGGATCCTAATTTCCAATGCGATGTTATTTTATGATGAGGTATTCAAGGGAGGTGATGCAGTCGTGAAGGCATAGCCCTCCTGTGTAGGATTAGTGGCCTCGTTAAAGAGCCCATCAAGAGACTCCTCACCCCTTTCACCAGGTAAGATTACAGAGAGAAGACATCTGCGGGACACATGCCCTCAGCAGACATTGAATCTGCCATTACCTTGATCTTGGACTTCCCAGCCTCCACAACTGTAAGGAATACATCTGTGTGTCTACAAGCTACCCTGTTTATGGTATTTGGCTATGGCAGTCCAAAATGGATTAAGAAAGTATGACTGTCAAAAAGTAGAAATGAGAAGTGGAAAAAAAAAAAAAAGTTAGTTATCATTCCCAGATGCACTGCACTAATTTTGATATTAAAAATTTATTATTTGACATTTAAATTATATAGAGAAAGTCCCCAGACCCCAAGGGAATATCACAAATTTTATGTTTTATAATCCCTCATGAATACCCTCATCTACCTTTGTATGCATGTGTGTGTTTCTCTAAAAAAGTCCAAAAGAATAAGTCACAGTCTATCTACTTTTCTGCACTGTCCTACAGCTGATCTTTCAGATTCAACCTTGTAGAAAAAAAAAAAAAAAGCCTAATGATCCCATTTTAAAAATGGAAAGACTATTATCAATTAAAAGCATGGGCAGCCAACTTCTAGAAACAATTTCCCATTCCTTCAAAATTGTGCAAAAGAATACTATAATGCAAAGTGCATTTTTAATAACCTACCAACATTATGAACAATTCCATTAGAGTTTTCAATTAATGTAATGCAGTTTCAAGTTGCAATTGTTTTACAATGCATAGTGAAGGGAATTTTAATTATGATAAGCTCTGGTTTTCTGCGTCCCCCAGTTAAAGACAAAGCACTCTGTAATAAAAGCAGCGATACTTCCTGAGATTTGGTATATGAGTGTTGATTCTATGAACAATTAGAAATCCAATTTCAAAAAGACACATGTTTTAAAATCTTGTATTTAATGACTGAAACTATTTGTGTACACTGTACAATAAGTGACATTTCATTCCAACTAAACGTTTGAGGTTTCACGTTTGAAACTATCCTTTAATAAAGTACTGTTTTTAATCATAAATGGAAAGTTTAGGATCCCTTATAATTTTATAACTGACTTAATTTTAAAAAGGTAGTTCAAAGTCTATTTTAATATTTTTGTAATTATTCTGTATTTCACTACATGTAAAATACATTCTATATAATAGTATAAAGTATAATAAAAAAACTATAAATGCCCAAAGGATTTCCCTCCCTCCCATTTCATAGGCTACAGGTTATTAACATTGGCTACATTGGCTCTTGAAATAATTTCTCTAATATACTGGCTTCTTGGGAAAAATTAAAATTAAAATATTTCCTTTTAAAATATATTGTATTGTAATATAGTATTGTTTTGAAACCAAAATAGGATTACTAAAAATATGGAGAGCTTCCCAATTTATTTAATGAGGCTACTAAAATTCTGATATCAAAGTCAAAAACAGCTAGCACGAAATACATGAAAGTAAAAGTGGTATCACTTTCTTAATACTATATTTGCAAATATAATTTATTATCATGTTTAAAAGATTACTATGCTCTTAGCATGTACCAAAGAAATAAATTGTGTTTTTACATTAGATAATATATTCACTAACTTAGTGTATCAATAGATTCAAAGAAAAGAAACAGAGCCAATAGGAGACACAAGAAATAAGTTTGAGGCACTTTCACAATAAGATTTCTCATGAATTAGGAATAGAATAAAGTTCCCTTATTTTCATGTTCTTACTAAGATATACTAATAAAAATTCCTGCATGAACTATAATCATTAATACTGAAATATGCTAAGCATTCCTAGTAAAGACAGAGACAAGCGTCAGAGCCCATTATCACATAAACTATCTTTTACTGGTTCTTAAACAACACAATTCATAAAGGTAGAAGTTATTATAACCAAACATATTACACGAGAAAAGCAAATCCTTATCATTTTCAAAAGGTATGATTTTTAAAAGGGACAAATTCCAACTAGTCAAAAACAAAAATAGAATTGAGAGTTTCCAAAGATGCCCACATAAAAGATTTATTTATAAGGAAACAATTGGCATGCTTTCTACCAAAAAACGTTTAGAACAAAGTACTTGAGACTCTGTCTCAAAAAAAAAAAAAAAAACAGAATAAAACGATTAAAGTCATTTAATTAACGATGGGAGCATAATCAACAAATAGCTAGGAATATACCTGGCAAAACATATAATGTTTTTTATTTCAATAGATTTAG
>NW_003852404.1:11960755-11961777 GCF_000181295.1 Otolemur garnettii | reverse complement strand
GGCTACAGTGTTTTTTTGATGAATCAATCGTATAGTGTTGAAATCAGGGCTGTTAGTGTACCTGTCATCTGAACAGCATACACTGTAGCCAACATGTAATTTTTGATCCCTCCGCAACCTTTAATACACCCCTTCTGAGTCTCCAAATCCACTGTACTCGTCTGTATGACCACATATACACATTGTTTAGCTTCCTGTTATAAGTGAGTACATGTTATTTTAGTTTTTATATTCCTGAGACACTTCACTCAGAATAATGGTTTCCAGTTACATCCAAACTGTTGCAAAAGACATGATTTATTTCTTTTTTATTTTGCAGCTGAGTAGTATTCAGTAGCATGTATCTTTATCCCATCATCAGTAGATGGGCACTTACATTGATTACACATCTGTGTAATTGTAAATTGTGCTGTGATAAGCATTTGAGTGCAGGTGTCTTTTTGATATAATGACTTCTTTTCCTTTGGGTAGATACCTAGTATTGACTAATAGGTCCACTTTTACTTCTTTGAGAAATTCCCACACTGTTTTACATAGAGGTTGTAGTAATTTACATTCCCACCAATAGGGTATAACTGTTCCCTTTCCATTACATCTCTGCCAATAACGGTGGTTTTTTTTACTTTTTAGTAATTACCATTCTAACAGGGGCAAAATGCTATCTCATTGTGATTTTAAATTGCATTTTCTTGATGATTAGTGATACTGAGCATTTTAAAAATGCAAATGTTTTTAACAAATGCATAATAGCAGCCACAGATTATTTTTGGTGAAAGAGTCAAGGTACCATGCCACTCAGAAAAGGACTTTTGCTCCAGTTGTTGGGGGAGCCATAGGCACCCTTCTCAGCCATGGAGAAATAACTTATCAAAAGTCATGCATTATATGTTGGTCCACCTTCAATACTGACAGAGGCAGTGGTATAAAGGCTCGGCCCCTTTGGACATTGACGGAACAACTATCGTGGGCAATTTTAATTCTAGAGTTCCCAGTACACTTTGCCAAAACTGCCATGGACTCTG
>NW_003852404.1:11949122-11959295 GCF_000181295.1 Otolemur garnettii | reverse complement strand
TCTTGTGCTCTAAATGGAACACAAGGTGTTCACCAAGACTCAGGTCAGCTGTGGCTGAAGCCTGGTCCTTGTGGATACTGACTAGTCCAAAGGATACTATCAGGGAGCTCTTCCTTTCCATCACCACCACCTCTACTTGAAAACAATGCAAAGGCCTCTCCCTAGCAAGTTAATACATGCCCCTGTCAGGATCTCACCTTGCCTTCTGATGTTATGCCTGTAAGTTGGGTTAAGCCCCACTGAAACTGGCTGGGAACATGGTTTTTCTCACCCCCTTTCAAAGATACTGATTCCGAAAGTACTCCATCTTAAATTTTCTATACACTGAACACTCTCTGAGTTTGCTTCATAGAGACTCATCTTTTGACAGTGAATAAATAATGAATCCTGTATATATTATGTCATATTTAATTTCCAATACAACTCATTTCACAAGTTTACAGAGACTTAAAATAATGTACTCACAGTCACAAAACTAGTAAATAATAAAGAAGTAGAAGGCCCAGTGCAGTGGCTTACATCTACATTCCTGGCATTTTTAGACGTTAAGGCAGGTGGGCCACTTGAGCCCAGAAATTTAAGAACAACTTGGAAAATAGAGTGAGACCCCATCTCTATAAAAATTACAAAAATTATCCAGGCATGGCGATATATGCCTATAGTCCCAACTACTCGGGAAGTTGAGGCAGGAGGATCACTTGAGTCTTGAGTCCAGAAGTTCAAGGTTACAATGAGCGATTGTATTACTACACTCCAGCCTAGGCAACAGAGTAAGACTCTGTCTCAAAAGAAAGAAATAGAGTCCTAATAAATGGCTGCTTTCTATAATAGGCACAGGGGTTCATTACACTCTGGTCTGTATTTGTGTCTGGTGGAAAATTTCCAAAAGAAAAAATTTTTCAAAAGCCAATAATTTGCAAACTATTAAAGTCAAGTAGGTATGAAAGAGTGAGAAAGAAAGAAACTACAGTAGTTTTAAAGAAAAAAAAAACTGCAGAAAAATATATTTTTTATTTGCCATAGAAGTATTTAAAAAATACAATGAAAATAAAGTCATATTGACAGAATGTCAAAAGAAAGTATAGAAAATAATTATGAAATTGATAAGTAGAGGAAAACTTTGCTTCAAATATAAAAGTAATCTGAAACAAATAAAAAGATATTCAGGATTAAGAATAAAAGAATTCTAAAAGCTGGTAAAAATATGATATCTAATTGAGAAACCGGCCAATGAATATTAAACAAAAAATACCAAGATTGCTAAAAATAAACATGAAAGTTCTAATTTTGTTCTCCTAAACCACTGAATTCTCCTGTATCCAATTCTCCTCTTTGGAGACTATTCCATTAGCACATTGAATAATTACATATAGTACTGTTTTAGAAATCACATTGGCCTCTTTAAATGTTTTCATATTTAAACATATTCATAAGTCTATCTGTATTTTTCACAATCACATATAGGCATATATGTATCAGGGTTGAAGATCAAAATTACCTTCTGGGATACATAAACAAGACTTCTAGTTTGAGACTAATAGTGTAACACAGGCTTTGGTAAGATGAGTTAGTTTTCAGGTGAGATATTGTTTCTAAGAAATCTCTTTTTATTAGATAAATGTGTTTGTCAGACAAACAGCTACACTTCACATACTTATGTCTTATCATCAAATCTCTGGACATGAAACAACCTCAGAACTCTAAATATAGCAACTATATAAGATGATAAATTATTTACAAAATATTATCACCTATCTTTAAATGAAAGAAACTGTGCCATTGATAGGGGTATTTTTTTTTAACAAGATAGAACTTTATTTCTCTCAAACAATGTAAGTCTATGTTCAGTAGTTTATGGAAGTCAATATATCCCATCTTTGATGTTTGGCAGCTTAAGTTCACAATGTGATCCAAGATGGCTGCTCTATCTCCAGCCATCATATTCACATTCCAGGAGCGATAGAGGATAAGAGGTAGAATAATGATGCAGCCTACATTTTATTTTTATGACTACCCCTTTATAACTAAGTGATATACAGAAAAGTGAACAAATTCAAGTGTACAGCTTGATAATTTATTACAAAATAAACATATGCACATTTCCCCCAGATTACTATAAAGATATTAATGGTGGGGGATGGAGTGCTCCCAGTTAACGGCCAAAATTTAGGAGTGTATGGCACACTTTGGGGGTTCAGGACACAGTTACAAGAAGGACTGTACCAAACAAAGTCAAATATTGTAATCTGGTTGTTTGTACCTCACATAAACTGAAAAAGAAAGATATTAGTAGCAGTATCTTAGTCTGTTTCCAGTGCCATAACATAATTTTGAAGAATGGGTATTTCATAAACAACAGAGGTGGAGGATAGGGGAATGAGGGATGGGAAGTGAGGAGAAGTGATGGGGACTGGGGAAGAGGGAGGCAGATGGGAGGTCAAGGTGTATGGCACACTTCTTCAGGGCGGGACACAATTACGAGAGGAACTTTACTTCACAAACACAGTCAGTGTAACTTAAGTCTTTGTACCCTGAATGAATCCTAAACAATTAAAAAAAAAAAAACTGCTGAATTTGAAAGCATCAATTTATGAATTGAAAAACCCCAGCAAATCTCACACAAAGATAACGCGACACTTAGACCCACGGTAGTTAAATAGATAAAACTGAAGGTAAAACAATAAATTTCAAAGTAGTCAAAGTGAAACAACACATTACATAAAGGGATGGAAGGGATGGAAATAATCTCCGCCAACTTCTCCTACTACACAATAGATACCAAAATGCACTGGAACAATATATTTAAGGTTTTGGAGTAGAGATGACTTGGTCCAGATTTCTATGTACAGTGAAAATATCCTTTTAAAACAAAGGAAAATAAATAATTTTCAGGTATACAAAGAAAAAGAACTACAAGCAAACCTTCACTACAGAAAAAGAAAAAAGAATGTCTTTGGATTGACAAAAAAGATTAAGAAGAAAACTCACATTTTAGACTTAAAAAATTTTAAATATTTCAGAAGTTTTATTTGTTAGGTTAAAGGTTTGCTCCATTAAGTATTGGAATTGCTTGACATGATATAAAAAAATTATATTTATTAATGCGATTCATAAGGCCTAAAGAAATCTAATTAAATTATAAGTGATACAAATTGTTTAAGTGAATTTAATTATTTCCAACTGCATTAATTTAATAATAATCAGAGAAAAGTAAAAGTTTTTTTAAAATAAATTCAAGATTAATAAGTAGAATAATAAAACATATGTTTTGCCTTCAATAGCTTAAGATAATCAAGGTAATTTATAACTTTAATAAACTGAATACTAAATTTAAAGCCCAGCAATTCTAAATAGAACTTTTCTTGTACAAATGGAACATCAAAAATATCACCCTTACTCTGCTGTTAAAAAAAAAAAAAGAAAAAGATATCAACAGTTCTATGGGAAATGAACACCAAAAGGCTATTTTCCCAAGTATCCAGTACTTTCTATACAATGTGCTTTACAGATACTGGGGGTGGGAGGGGAAGAAAAGCACTGTAAAAATATTCCCCCAAATTGATCCTCACTGCCATTCTGTGCTTGCCGCTGTCCACACCTGACAGTCATTCATTTATGCATGTTAAATAAATGGGCAAAGTTATTTAACCAGACAGCCGAGCACATGGCTAGTTTGTTGCCTGGACGTGCTGTGCTGAGTAAGAAAGATGTGATCTGTGACTTCCTTCCTCAGTGTTCTATACTTCTCTTTGCGGAGATCTTTCCTCCTTGGCTGAGCACACTCCTGGGTATTTTATTTTCTTTGTAGTTCTCATGAACTGTATAGAGTCTTTAATTTGACACTCATTTGACTATTATTGACTATAGGAAGGTTATTCACTTGTGTACATTGATTTTGTAGCCTGAGACTTTGCTCAATTAATTTATCAACTCCAGGAGTTTCTTGGTGGAGTCTCTGAGGTTTTCTAGATAGAAGGTCATATTGTCAGCAGAAAAGCAATACTTTGAACTCCTCATTCCTGATTTAGATACCTTTTATTTCTTTCTCCTGCCTGATTGCTCTGGCTGGGACTTCCAGCATTATGATGAACAGAAGCGGTGACAGTGAGTCCCCTTGCCCTGCTCCTGCTCTCAGTGGGAATGCTTTCAAATGTTCCCCATTCAGTATTATGCTGACAGAGGATTTGTCATGCACAGCTTTTATAATGTTGAGATATGTTCCTTCTAACTTAGAAAATCAAAAGATGCTAGCATGGAGACAGAGAGAAAGGAATGTTCATACACTGCTGCTGGGACCTCAAATTAGTACAAACCTCTTCTGAAAACCAGCATGGAGATTCCACAAACATCTAAAAATGGACCCCACTATTTGATCCAGTAACCTTACTACAAGGCATTTACCCAAAGGAAAATAAGTCATTTTATCAAAAATACACCTTCACAAATATTTATTGTAGCACAGTTCACAACTGCAAAGATGTGTAATCAACCCAATCAATTCATAAGGGTGATAAATAAAACAAGAAACGATATTTGATAAGACTACTGTCCCACAATGCAAGCAGAATCTCACACACACACACACACAACATAGAATTGTGTATGGTGTATGTGTCCGTCCATTCCAAAGCTATTAAAAATATAGAATATGATCACTTAAGAGAAAGTGATGTCTGGCTTACTGGAAACATGTTGGGTCTGTCTTTCCCACTGTGGCTTTCAGTAACCAAACTGGGTCCAATCAGTGAATCTGCTCCATCATTTTATTCCCTTGATGAACTAAAGGCTTAAGGGAATCAGTTTGTATAGTAATTCAAATAAAACTTATGCAGTGAAAATGTTTACAAGTGTACACTTAGGGTATAAAATACTTTTACACCTCTAGCCCCATGTCTAGCACTAAGTTAATTTCTGTGTCCATCGCTGGGAGAATTCTCTTGTGTAGATACTCACACTCTAAAGCAGCAGTTCTCAACCTGTGGATCATGACTCATTTTTAACAATGAAAGTACATTGTGGCATTAGGAAGGTTGAGAACCACTGATCTAAAGGAAGCTGACCCCAGGAAAAGGTAGAAATGCTTACGTGTGCTGTGACTTCTCCTGCTTAGGATAACCCTTGCCTCTGCTGTGATTGTCTGCTATACAGTTGTACCCTGTGGAGCAACTAACCTGTGAGAAAGTACTTAGGCTACAGAGAGCAAAACCTTTCTGTTACCTGACACAGAATCTCTACTGAGCTGAGCATTAACAAATATAGCATCTCACATCCGCTCACTTAAATCACAAACATATCCCCACAGGGTAGAAGCTAGATGATTACCTGGTAGAGGAGGGAGAGGAAATTTACATATTGAATAAATGATGCTTCCCACCTGGATTCTCCGGAACTCTGTGATCTAATCCATCTTTGGCCTTAGCTCCAGTACAATGATTTCCAAGTCCCAATTATTATTTTGTTACACCTTCATTCTCCAGGAGTCATTGTTCCCAATTTGTCCACCTATATTTGGAGGAATCAGTTTGTTTGGAGAATATATGGCTATCGCTATCAATGTCCTCCTCTAATTCAAACTGTTGTAAACATGAAACATGTTAGGATTAAAAGAACACAATCCATCTAGAAGTAGTAATGGATATGTCACCCAATATTAAGAGACCAAATAGTATAAGGTAATAGTCCTACATTAGGATAATTATTTAACAAAAGTCAATTTACTAGGAACTCTTATTTTTGAAAGGATCTAAAGATCATAGAACAAATGACTTAAAAGCCTTGCAAAAGAAGCAGTTGTTTAAAATCTACTTACATTTTGAAGTCTTTTATCTTTAATACCTTTTTTTAACCATTTAATTACTTTCTTATACATAACTGTCTCTCTCCCACTGCAATAAAATTTCTTCTCAAAGATAATTGATAACCTTCTATTTATGGAATATACCAGCTCAATCTCTTTGAGATATTTTAAGCTATTCACTATTACTGATTATCTGAAACTTCTCCATCTTTGACTTGTAGGACATATGCTAAGAAATTATTTCTTTGATCTCCGGAATTGACCTCAGTCTATTTGCTGCAACTCCCAAATCCAGCTCTAGAAAATCTCTGGTGTGTGCCCTATGATCTTGTCACAAAAAAAGTTTTCACTGTTTTCCCTTAATATGTCTGGGCTTTTATCATAAAAGTTCTTGGTTCACTAAAATATACTCACCCTGTCGCCCTGTACACCTTGAATTACCATGTTTGCCAAATTCCTAGTCATCCCTCAAGATCTAGCTGATCCCTTCCCTTCCTTTCCACAAAGCCTTACTCTACAACATGATACAACAAGGTCTCTGGCAAATTAGAGACATTCGATTTACACAATAGATCGAACAGGGGCTTTAGATTCAGAGGTTCCAGATTTCATTTTAGCTCTCTTGTATGTTTGAAATTCTTCAGGGGACACCTTTGCTTCTTCATGAGAAACAGAATTAGTAATCCCATTGTTAGAAGAGTTACTCGAGCCAACAGAGGGAGGAGATCAACAAAAACAGTATCTGGCACTTAATAGTTCTACAACCAGCTGCTACTACTGCCACTACTATTATTCTTCCTCTGGTCTTCCTTCTCTTATTAACAATCATAAAGAAATGACAATTATAATGTATCTCTTGTTTCTGACACTATGCCGCCAATCAAAGCCATGACTTCTCTGTCTAGATGCTCATACTGGACCCAGAACAGGTTTATTTCTCTTCTGTAACATATTTAGTGGTTTATCTGTTTACTGAATCCGTCTCAAGTCAAAAACAGTAAGAACACAGTTGCTGCTTCTTATGTAACATTGGTCCATCTTTCTAATATTGAATTATTTTCTCCCACTGACCCACAACTAAATCTAACCATGGGAAGACATGATTCACATATGAAAATAAGCAAATAAGAATCATAATATGTTGTAAAAGAATGGTATTTATTTATCAATCTGTCATTCAACAACAGACAACAACAGGTCCTGATTTATGGGGTTTTTTTTAACTTTATGATAATACAATCATATTGGAATTTCCACCGATTCCTACTCAAAGTATTTGGTAGCACCCTCAAAATTGATATGATTTTTTCTTCTATGGTGGTCACTGGTCATAAAAAGAAATTATTTACCAAATAAAGACTGTTTTGCCTCTAGAGGTAGATGGCTATATATACTGGTCACAAATATTGACAAAAACTAAATAAGGGTAAAGACAGGCTATAGGAGGGGTTGTGCTTCAAAGTAGCTGACTAGAGTATCAGAGGAAAACTAGGATGAGAAAAGCCTAAAAAATGATGACTGTTCATCAGGTTTAGGAAGAAAGCAGGGATCTGTCTATAATTGAAAGAAGAGGGAAAGCGACTTAGTCCACATCGTCTGCCACTTAGAGTCTCCATGCCTTATTTGTTTGGAGTCACGGCGTTCAGCAAGCATTATAGTGTTTTTTTAGGATAAGTACGTAGTATGCCTCTGCATAAATATCCACCAATCTCATTTCATTTTATATATAAAATGCTTTGTAAGGACATCTACATACCCAGATCATGAGGAAATCTTAGGCTATCTTACCAATCTGAATCATTTTCCACATAGGTAGCATTAAGAAATATCAAATTCCAATGCTTTCTATCCTCCTCAAAGATTTGTTTAAAACATTTTGAATATCCATATTCAGTACACTAACTCTAAAAAGTGAGCACCACAGATTTACAAAGCAATAAATGTTATATCTTGATGAATATTTAAGGCTTAGTAGTAAGCAATGTTTTTTATGATAAGTGCTGTTGCAAGGTTAATGAATTTTAGTACAGATGTCATTATGCTCCGCTGTGGGCTTCTCACTCTCTGCTGCACAGAGAAATCCAATCCATTACAACTCAGTGTGGGGCGAAGCCACGATAACCTGCTACTAATTACTGGTGGACAATGTTGCACAATAGTTGGTCCAAAAAAAAAAAAAATCTGGCCTTGCTGATGTGGCAGATAGTCTAGTAAAATGCCATACAGGTTACTGCAGAGTATGAATCAAAATTTGAATAACAGTAGTCACTCGGTGATAGAACACTGAAGTTATGTTTACTCAAGTGGTGGCAACATGGTAATAGAACCACTGGCAACATTTGTCTCAAGCAAATTAATTAGTTTACTCTTCCAGAGCCACTTGCCAAGGATCACAAATCATTAAAGAAACCAATTAAACCACAATAAAGCATCCCATGCTGATCAGTTTGGCCGTATGTTACAGACTGCAGACTCCTCCAGACATTTTCCTTTCACGTATGTCCACATAATCACAATCCTGGACAGAATGTTGTGAAAAAAACAGAAAAACAGGAAATATCTGGGGAATAATCACTAAATTTTAAAAAGAATTTCATGTACAGGCTGGGTGGATGCAGTAAAAGGCTAACAAGTGGTCAGCTGAGTGAGAGAGTGGTCTGTACTTTTCTTGTAAGTTTTGTCTACATTTGAAGTTCTTTCAATATATGAATTATTTTTTAAAAATTAAATCCCAAAGAACTTAAAAAATCAAGATCATGAAGTAAAATAGTCATGATAGTCATAATACTAATAATAAAGAAACTGATGACCAAATGTATTATTTTCATTTTCAATCAAGTTAAACTTAAAATCTAAATTTAAGTAGGAACGTGATGGCGTCTTTGTTTTCATTACCAGCCAAGTACCTCTCAGGGAATGCAATATTTATTGAATACACACACAAAACATAATAATACATTTAGTATATTTAGACAGTCTTGATTTCTTTTTAAAGAATGTTTCCTCATTTGGGGGCATGCAAAATCAAGGCAGTATAGAAACATTTTTTCTATTTTAATATGGTTTGCACAGCAGCCCAGTACTTTAGAAGAAATGTGGGCCAGACATCTTTGGAAAAAACTCATGATCCTTAGGGATAAAGTAGAGCAGCCGCAGAGCTGGCCCCTTCGCTTCATCTGCAGCCTGGTTCTCTCATCACACGCAGTCATGTCTCAGAGCACAGCCAGCCAGCCTGAATGTCCTCTGAACACTTGGAGTTTTCTTTTATCATCATCTTCTAAATTCAGGCCTCTTATTAGAGGAAGAGAAGCTTGTCAAACAGATGCTAAGTTTAGTGGAAAGAACACATGACAGGCTCACAATGGATGTTTTTAAGAAAATTAATTATTTTATAAAATAATATACATTTTGATAAAATATATCACTTTTTTATAACACTAACATTTTCGTGAAGATTTTTATTTCATGAAAATACTTATTTGCTAAGATATATGGGGTCTTGATTTTTGTTATAATTCAAAGGAAAAAAGTACATTTTCAACCTAATTTCCTAAAAGACATGTGAAAATATTTACGTTACATGGGTTGATGAATTTTGATGCCTTTCTCATTCATGAGATGGTTTATTATTCAGGTTATCCTTCATAATGGCCAGCCATGGATGCTATTGAATTTAACTCCACTTCATTTTTTCTAGGCAATGTGCTTTTTTTAAAAAATAAATTAATTCAAAAAAATTAGTATGTATTTATCACGTACAACACACTGCTTTGAAATGCATACACACTGTGGAATGGTTAAATGGAGCTAATTTCCTCAAATGCTTACTTTCTTTTGTATTGAGAAGACATCCTATCCATTCCGTTAGAGCAGTGATTTTCTACTGATGTGCTGCAGCATACTGGGGTGCTGTCAAAGGGTCTCAGGTGTGCCGCAAAAATTTTTAAAGTTCATTAATTAAATTATTTTCAAAAGAAGTTCAAGCACAGTAAATGTATTTTGTTTTACTCTTTCTTTTTGATCAACATAATTTAAGTGTGCCATGAAAGTTTGACTATAGGTTCAAATGTTCTGTGAGATATAAAAAGGTTGAACACCACTGTATTCGAGGTTTTCAAGGATACGTTGGTATTAACTCTGGTCACTATATTGTACGTCTCTTGAACGTATTCCTCCTATCTAAAATTTTGTAGCCTTTGATATATAGAAATGCTAGTGATTTATGTACATTGATTTTGTATGCTGAGACTTTGCTGAATTTATTTATCAATTCCAGGAGACTCTTGGTGGACTGTATGGGGCTTTCTAGATACAAGATTACATTGTCAGCAAAGAGCAATGGCTTGACCTCTTCTTCCTGATTTGGATACCCTTAG
>NW_003852404.1:11937533-11948953 GCF_000181295.1 Otolemur garnettii | reverse complement strand
CTCTGGCTAGGAATTCTAGCACTATGTTTAATAGAGATTGTAACAATTGGCCTCCTTGTCCTGTTCCAGTTCTCAATGGGAACGCTTTCCAACTTTCCATTTAGTATGATGTTGCCTGTGGTTTTGCAATACGTGACTTTTATTATTTTGAGTGGTCCCTCTATTTCTAATCTGTTGATTTATGTATATTCTAAATAGAAAATGGCTCAGACTCCACTAAACAACTGTCATCTACTAGTCAAAAGAATTTTTATGAAAAGGCAGAACTTGCTGTACCAAGAGTGGTGTTTCCATAATTTATGTCCAATGATGATATGCAACGGCAAATCCACATAAACGAACATATGACTCTCAACAATAATTTTTTAAACTAAGTCATATATACATAGATAATGAGTACATTTATGCCTTTGTGGGATTGAATGTGTTGATTATTTGTACAAATTAGAGTGTTTACGTCCTACTAATTAACATACGTTTCACCTCATTTAAAAGAATCTTAGTATATATAAAACTGGTGGCGGTAGGCTAGAAAAACATGGAGTGTTTACTTAAATATACTTCTAAAATACATTCTCTTTGATTTAACTACAAGTTAAAAAAATCTAATGTATTTCATACATTTTTCACATGTAAGATATATATCTGTATTTTATTAAAGTTTCTATCATGTGTAATTTATTTTTAATACATTCTGAAAAATAAATGAAAGCAAAATCAGAAATCTGTACATGCTGTGGATGCCACTCATGCCCCCCAATCTGTAGATGCAAAATGATTTTTATTTTATTTTTCTTTGCATAATGATTTTAAAATGGTGACTTTATATGATAGCAAAACCAAGGTTTCCAAGTCTAATCTGAATAACATGTGAAAATGTCCTACTTTCACATAGGATAGCATGGGTAAGTTAAAAGCTACCTAAATGAAATTACTTACTTTGGAATACAGATATTAACAATTTTCAACACTACTGGTAAATCCCCTTCTTCAAATTCCATATTCTTCCTCTTTGGATAGACTTCCAATTTATGGGGGAAAATAAAGTAATAAATTGGAGAAGTGTTTTCAAAGCAATTCTAATTTTGCAAGTATTAGATCCTCAGTAAATTTGTAAATCTCTAATAGCATGCTTATTTACATATAAAAATCATTAAAATACATGCAAATTAATTGTAGCTTTTTTAAAATATTACATTCCAGTGCTATGTAGGTATAAACTTATATTTAACTTATGCCAAAAGTTCTTCCGCATTAGCCAAATGGTCTTTTAATATTTTTCTTAGAAATAATGATTCCTAGGTACTTGTTTAGTGATATGATTTCACAATGAGTTAGTCCAAAACACCATACACATTTCTCAATTCCCTGAATTCATTAACGTTTTATCGCCCACTGATAGTCTTGTGCAAATGTTCACAAGAAGGTAGCTTAAGGCAATTTATATGCAGGGTAAGTAATGCAGGGAGTGAGGCAATTATCACAGTTAGTTATCTACATTGATTAAATTCACCTTCAAGTTGCTCTTTTCTCAGAATCATGTGAAAACCTATGCAGGTAAAGAATTCAGTTAAAATTATAATTCCTTCCATTCACCAAGTAATATGTTTCTTCCTTCATGGAAAAAGGACTCATCTGTAAGATTCTGTTTGGCATTCACACAGGAAAGCAATTTGCAAACTTTAGTGCTCATCAGAATCATCTTGAGAGCTTCTTAAGAAACAGAGTGCTGAGTTCAAAAATAGAGTGCTGAGTCCAAAAATAGAATTCTGAGTCCAAAAATAGAGTGCTGAGTCCAAAAGTAGAGTGCAAAGTCCAAAAATAGAGTGCTGAGTGCAAAAATAGAGTGTTGAGTCCCACTTTCAGAATTCTTGATTCAGTAAGTCAAGAGTGGGACTGAAAATTTGTGTTTCTAGAAATTTCCCAGTTGATGGTAATGATGCTATTCTTGGAAAATAATCAATAAATAAATACATAAAAGTAAATAATTTGTTGGGTGTGGTGGCAAATGTCTGTAAGTCTCAGCCACTTAAGAAACTTGAGGCAGGAGTACCACGTGAGCCTGGGAATTTGAGATTGTAGTGAGTGAGGATGATGCCACTGCACTATAGCCCTGGCAATAGAGTGATACCCTGTCTCTGAAATAAAATGAAATGAAATTTTTATTACCCTATGTGACCTTCTTGATGTACCACGCTCCAATGTTTATATTGCCATATTTCAGTATTTAACTTAAGTATGTTATTCTCAGAGATTGTCTTAGTTAGGATCCTTTGAAAATTGATTCTATGACCAGAAAAAGAAAAAAAGAAAAGGAAAAATAATCCAGAAAGTGCTATGAGTTTATATGCTCAGGTGGTACCTCTGGAAGAGCAATCACAGGGAACAAGATGGACTGCAAAGGGAAATGAGGCAGAAACTAGAAAAAAAATTAAAAAGAAGAAGCATCATCACTCAAGTTATGATTTTGTCATAAGTAACTGATTGCACTTTCTCACAAATTATCTTCAAAGATATACAAATGGCTGCTTCTCCAAGCCGTCTTCAAAGGTGGTTATCCTAATTCATTCAGGATTCTATAACAAAATTTCTTAGAGTAGGTAATTTATAAAAAGAAGAAAATTATTGCTTGCATTTCTGGAGGTTAGGAGGTCTAAGATCAAGGTATCAGGAGATTCACTGTCTGGTGAGGATTTTCTCTCTGCTTCAAAATTTGCACTTTTTTGCTGGAAAGTCTATCCAAAGAGGAAGAATACGGAATTTGAAAATGAATTTGCATAGTAGAAGGGACGAACATCATTCCTCAAGCCCAATTTATAAGGTCACTAATCCCACTAAGGAGAGCAGGGCCTTCAGGAACTAATCATCCCCCAAAGGCCTCACCTCTTGATACTACTGATACCAGACTTTCAGGTTCTTTGGTCTCAGTGATTCGATGAATGAAGCAAGGGACCACAGGATCAGCAGTAGATTAGATTTTATTAGGTTTTATTCAACAAGTGTTATAGCTCTCACAAAGAGCCAAACCTCCTTACAGAACAGGATCAGCAGTAATACAAGTGTTACAGCTCTCACAAAGAACCAAACCTCCTTACTCTCCTGCTCTCTCTTGCAGGTCTGAGTTTGGGCTCTGTGCTTAGGGACTTGTAAAGGGGCAATTGTCTGATGAGCTTTTGTGTCTTAAAAACAGACCAATCAGGAGCAGGTTTTGAAAATAGACCAATTAGGGATGCACTGGAGGAATTGACCTGCCAGAAGTCCAGGTGAGGGGATAGCATGGTGCTAGTGTCTTCCCCCACTGTGTCCCACAAATTCCTCCATTTGCAGCAACAGCAACAGGTCTAGGGACAAGGTGGCTGGTCTCGGGGCCACCTTGTCTGGTATCACTATCACAATGGATGTTAGGTTCCAATATATGAATTTAGGGGGTAAACTAACATGCAGACCACAGCAGTGACCTTGGCATTATATAGCTGAGTAGGAGGGAAGGAAGGATAACTAAAAATGAGACAGACTGAGGCACTAGAGTGTTAGATATTTAATTTCTACAGAGGATGAATCCACAATGATTAACAGCAGGTGTTGATGAAGAGGAGGAAAAAGTCTTCAGTGAATTTGGTGGTTACCAAAGAGTTTTAAAAAGTAGATTTTTTGACTTTTTGAATTACTCAGCTCTAACAACCATCTAAAAGTTGAGGCTATAAACAAATACTACAAATACTCATTAAAGTACTGTAAACCAAAGCAATCTCCCCGTCTTTAGTGTAGAGATAATTACATTTGATTTGAGTTACATATAATGAAGCATAATTATTTCAAACTTAGCATGATGAAGCCCTTTGAAAGTCTTAAAAATGCTGAATATATACAAATTATCACTGCTATAAAAGCAAGCTTAATCCCAAAATTTCTACCTATAAATGCATTTTATTGTTCTTGTTGTGTTCCTGTGCGTTGTATCACAATACACATGCCAATTTAAATACATACAGAAGACGGTATTTAATATGACTTCAGAATTGTTCTGCTTTCCTGATTTAAATAAAGGGGAAAAAATGTTTTCCTCAATACAGCAATGGAATTATTGTGCTAAAGCGAGATTGTTTCCATTTGGATTCCTGGCCAAACCAGGCAATCAAACATACAAAGCAAGCTGCTATTTGTATCTTTCATGGAACATAAATACTGACAGAAGGAGACAATACACATTTGGAAAGAATATCATATATCCAGAGCTGATCAAAAAGAAGAGATGTAACTTGCTATTTCTAGTCTGATATATAACATGAGCTTGAATTATCACAGAAAAATCTGTTAAGCATGGCATGGGACCTTTAGAAAGCTCAGATTATGGGAGACTTGAAAGCGTTAGCATTCAGGGATGTTTCTGATCTAAGGAATGAGCCTCCTCATTCAAAGCCTTTCCAGTGTTCTGTGTTTTGTTTCTTCCTCTCCACGCTGTCCATCAGTTCAGTATAAGCCACCATCTGCTTAAGAAACAAAAAGGAAGCTGAGAACGTCTTAAAGTACAAAGTCTAAAGAACGGTGGATGAAGTTCAATATAATTTAAAATATTGTTCATTTTGTGAAAGTTTCTTCTTAAGCACTAGGAAGTATCAGGTAACATCTAAAACAAAACATTTCACTATAAACGTGGTTAGTATGATTTCATTGCTTACTATCCATTCTTTGAATTCTAGGCTGAAGGACAGTGCTTATTTTTAATATTTGAATAACGTATTGCAAGAAAACACTTACAGATCTAAGAGACTTTGAAAGTCTAGTGTTATTTCACAAAGTTATACTCTCATTAGAGAAGTGTAGTCACTTCCATACATGGTAAAATTATTTGTCTTAGGTTTTCTTTTCCTCTTCTACGTGTAGGTAAAGGATGTGAGATGTAGTAAAAGATAATTTCCACCACATTTTATTCCTTAGATTATAGTGATGAAACTTAACTTGTAAATTCATCAAATAAAATGAAATACACTATAATAATATGTAAAATACATAGGAGAGCTTTGGTTTAAATTTCAGTTAAAATAGAATTGACATCCTATAACTCCAGTAATATTGTTATAGATGCCATTGATCTTACAGCATTGTCGCTTTAGTTGATAACTGATAATAACAAAGGAGAGCTAATATGTCTGCTTCTGTCACACTTATTGTGTTATGACTGCATAATCAGGTGAAAAACGTCTATTCCTTTCTTGTGTTCAAAGATCATAAAAACAAAGTACATGGAATTGATTTGACAGAGTGTATAAATATGGAAGAATGTCATAAGAGTTAAGAGTCCACGTTCTGAATCAGATAAAATTAGATTTAATTCAGTGTTTCTCACTTATAAGGCATGCAGTGTTAAGAAATCCACCTAGTCCCTATAAGCCTTGAATTCATTTGTAAAATATTATCAAACTTATACAATTGTAACAATTAAATAATGTATTATGTTTAAGCATTCAATGACCTATACATGTGGTGTGCCTGAACTTATTATATATCTATACATAGTATATGCATTTCTATGTGTATTATATGCATACATATAAATGCATTCTTACGACTAAATGGACATTCAAAGCAGATTTTTCTCAGAGAATTTACATTGTCAAATAATAATGTATTATTCTACTAAATAGCTTCTTCCATTAGAAAGATAGATTCAAAACTTGAGTTGAAAGAGCTATTTCTTAAGGAAAATCATCATCTGTGTTAGATTCTATGTTCCAATTTTCAGACAACGAGTTGAAATTAAGTTGATAAAAAATGTAATTTACCACGTAAATACTTCTTAAATGGGAATCTAATCTTTTAACTTTTTGTATCTTCTTTGTTGCATGTCATTAACACTTATTTATAATTCCCTAGGTCACTACGAAATATAGAAGTGCCTACTAAATCACATTAAATTACCCTTATTGTGATCTTTTTAAAAATGCACTAATATTGCCTTAATCAGACCAGCTCAAAATGATACAGCTCATTATATAGCCATTAGACTTAAAAAATTATATGCAGTGCTTCAGAGTTTAGTTGATTTGGAAACCACCCATATCCAAGTCACTGAATTTTTTTTTTTTTTTTGAGGTACCCTGGTCTTCTGGGTGGTGGGGAAGGCTTTCAGTTTAGAACAGTTTGTGTTTAGTCAGTTTGAGATCTAAATTCTAACCATTATATTATGAGGTCTATGTAGGAACGTGAAAAATTCTTATCATATAATTTAAATAGAATGATGTAGGGTAGCAAATTCTATGATTACAATTATAGTAAAACCTCTGTAAGCTGACCATGCAAAAGATGGTAACAAACTAGTCAACAAACAGAGGTGGTCGACATAAGAAACTAGGCCTACTGTACTGATATGTTCACATGGTGCATGTCAGTCTATGAAAATTGGGTCAACTTAAGGAGGTGGTCAGTGTAGGGAGGGGGTCAACTGTGGAGGTTCTATCGTGTGTGAAAAAGAAAGAAGCACAGAAAAAACGTGTAGCAAGAAATATAGCAAAATAATGACCGGTTACTATATTCTGTTGGAATTGCTTTTCTCTTCTATTTTTTTTTAATGGCGCATTTCATTTATAAGGTTTTTTTATTTTTTTACTTTTTTTACATATACATGTGTTTATTTGGTTTCCACTTTTTGCCTTCACAAAATTAAAGAGGCTTAAAATTTAATAACAATAACAATGTTTGAGAAAGAACTAGAAAGAAAAACCTTGTAAAAAACGAACTAAATCAGAAAAGAAATCAGATGATTGCTGCAACAAAATATTGAGCAATAATAATAATAATAATGCAAAAAAAGTAACTTTCACATTGTCAGATAAAAGTATGTCTATCATACAATGCTTTGACTCTGAGGTTCAGTATGGAGTCATCAGTTAACTACTTCTTAGTATTTTTTTTCCAAAGTCTCAAAAAATAGACAACTAATATTTATAAGTAAAAAATAAAAGATAATTTCAAAAAATATATCATGCCAAATTTTATAGACAATAGAAAAAGAAAAAATGCTTCAAAATCATTCTACGTCATCTGGATACACTTAATACTAAAATTGGAAAAAATATATTATTATAAAGGGAAATTACAAACATATTTCACTTATAAATGAGGATGCAATATCCTAAACAACATATTAACAAGTTGAATTAAAAATTATTGTTCAAATAATGTACATTGGTCAAAATTAAATCAAATTTATGTAAAAATTAGTATTTTCTTTAGTCACTGAATATTTTTTAGACATGTTTTCTCTGTCAGGCTCACAAAGCCCTCCTATAAATTACTTCTGTTTGAATCCTCTAAATCTGATTTAAATAAGCTGGTGTTTTTCTCAATGAGAACTTTTATAAAGAAGTTACTATTAATGCATATCTGTGTATGAGTGGTTTGCTGTCACCATAAAGTGTTTAAAATGTTTCTTAGAGAACAGAGGCACCATAACTTAACAATAAACCAAATCAGAAAATTCTTCTAATACCTAAATTTCACACAATAAAATTAGACAAACACATGATGTGTTTTATGATCTTGAAGGCAAATTATTTGGATCCCTAATTTATTTTTGAAATAAATCTAAATCACAATTATTTCCATGTTCTACAGTATATTATTTTCTTGTTTAAATATTAGTAGTTTCCAACTCTAATAAAGATATTTCTATTTGACTATTAATTAGCAAAGTATAATTTGAAACTAAAATATACCTTCAAAATTTGAGAATAACAAGTGTTCTTAAAGATGTGTTGATATAGGAACTTCTATACTTACCTTTTATTATTTTTCTGAAATAATTTCACAGACAGAATTCTTAAATTTTGAGTACTATGATTTCAGCATTTGGCACCAGAAGTGAATGGCAGACCTTAGAGCTCAAACTTAAAACACTGAAGAAGAAAAGTATGGAGAAAATTATTTAAAGAAATGGAATATGGTTATTATAGAATATTCATTGCACCACATGCAGACTATCTTACATTTAATTTACCTCTAATTTTTTAGATTTCATATTCTATCAAAATTTTAATGGCAAATACTTATTTAGAATTCAGTTAAGAATATTTGTGATGTAATGTACTATGTCTATAAGTTATGAAACATTTTCTAGATATCCACTAAATTCAAATTCTCTACCATTCTCAGAGTCATGAAAGCACTTTGTACATGTTTTATACTTGAATTTCTTTTACCAGCCTATTGAAATATAGACCAGTTTTAGATTGATATAATTTGTCAATTTCTTTAGAAGAATTTGTCTTAAAAACCATGGATAAAATTCAAATTGTTAAAAATAAACATGATAAATTCTTGCTATGATAACACATATTCCTTTTCCAGGGTAAAATGAAATTTATTTGTAGCAATTATGTAAAATGATAATTCTAAAGGTCACCACCTAGTGACTTATCCTTAGCTCAGCCTTGCTCTTACTGATTTGCTCTAAATTGTTAACTAGAACCTTGGTCTCTCTAGCAGAGAGAAAAACTCCGTATTTTGCACTCATTGTAATTCCTCGTGCCATGAATAGATGTGTGAATTTTTCTCAGTAGAATAGTTAGAAGATTGTTTATGGCTAGGCAGCATAATCTATAACCTAAGACTTAGATAATTGTTTAGAAATAATGAATTAACCCAGATTCTACAAATAAAAAATAAATCTTTGCAAATTTGTCATAATTTATATATAATGCATAATATTAGCATAAACTGCAAGAGCTGAATTTTAATATGGTTTAAGTTTTGTTTATAAATCCTGTGCTCTATATAGAGTAGTTGTGTCCTGCCAAAATTCATACATTTAAATCCTAGTGGATAATATAATAGTAATAAGAGGCAATTAGGTCCTGTTGGTAGATGCCTTATAAATGAGATTAGTGCCCTTATAAAAGGGACCCTAGAGGCTCAGCACTGTGGCTCAAGCAGCTAAGGCACCAGCTACATATACCTGAACTGGTAGGTTTGAATCCAGCCAGGGCCTGCCAAACAACAATAATGGCTACAAACAAAAATTAGCCAGGCATTGTGGCGGGCACTTGTAGTCCCAGCTACTTGGGAGGCAGAGGCAGGAGAATCATTTGAGCCCAGGAGTTAGAGGTTGCTGTGAGCTGTGATGCAATGGTACTCTACCTAGGGTGGCAGCCTGAGGCTCTGTCTCAAAAAAAAAAAAAGACCCCAGAGAGCTCCCTCATCTTTTTCATCAGGTGAGGAAGCAAGAAGAAGGCATGAACTCACCTGACACAGAATCTGCTGATGCCTTTCTCTTGGGATTCTCAGCCTTCAAAACTCTGAGAAATAAATTTCCATTGTTTATGAGATATCCAGTCTATAGAATTTTGTTACGGAAGGCTGAATGGAGAAGAAACCCTGTTTTCCAGCAATACAGTAAAATCCTGTAGCAAGATAATCTAGGTACAGATTTCTAAAGAGAGAAATTTTTAACTGACTGGTGTAAAGTAGAACATTGCCATTTTTACAGTGTAGAGCTTGTTAATATCAAAAATACTGACGAATACTTTCAACTTCACTGCCCAACTACCACACCTGTAATACAATGAACTGTCACCTGTACTGAGAATTTCAGCATAATTTGTTAATAAAAGCAAAGTGGACGCTTAAAGACATTTAATTTTTTGTATGTTAATAAAAAAAATTTAACCATTCAAAATATAAAAAACTAATAAAATAATAAAAAACAAAAAATAAAAAAAATTTTAAATGAATATTATATCTGTGTGTACTTTTAGGCAATACTGCAATAATAGTAACTAGGTAATGTCTATAGTAACTAGGTAATTTCAGTGGGGTAAGTTTTACTAATTCTTTAATAGTTTTGAACTAATAGTCCAGAGCAGAAATTTTAACTCAAACAGTGCAGCAGCTACGTTTCCCCAAGATATTTATTCACTTACTTATGGGGACAAGGTAGAGGGAAAGAAAATAAATTATAATCTGTTTACAAGGACTTAGGAATCCTATTCTGCTGGAGACTTGATCACCGCATAACACAGGACAGAACTCACTCGGAAGAGCTCTCATTGGTGGGGAACAAATCTGTAATGTAAAGTCGATTCAACTAGTCATTAGGAAGAGGTTAAATCTGTTCTATCAACAGCTACCAGAGTTTATTTGTCAGCCATCACTACCAGAGTAAAATCCAAGTAAGGAGTGGATTGCTGGTCATATTCGAGGGGGAAAAAGAAAAAGTAATATAGTAACACTACTTAATATACCTGTGGCACTTTCTAATATTTGAAGACATCAATCTAAATGGTAGATCTTGGCATATCACAGCTCTTTGTTGGACACCAAATCACAACAAGGCTTTTCCAGTGAAGTGGCAATGAGGTTCAAGCTGGAGGAGCTTATTGCAACCCCCAAAGTCAGGCATTTACCTTGACACCATTTGTCCAAATCAACCTGTGAAAGAAATTCCATTGGCTCACTTTGATGACGTGAAAAAATACAACACAAAATCACATAAGGGTGATGCTTCACAATCTTTTTTATGTCACTATACACAGTGACAGTAACTATGATTATATGCCACACTAGAAAAAACAGACAAGGTTGTAAGGTGGGTGGTCAGGTGCTCTAAGAGGTCTTGGGCCCTGACTAGACACCCCAACTTGGGTCTCAACACACTGCTGATCTGATTGATCCAATCTGATCAGATTTACACAAAGGATATCCCACTCATTTAACACCTTACCTGTACTGCAAAGATCTATAATTTCTCTTTTTCTTTAGCTACCACAATATATGAGGGGTACAGCCAAAATGTGTACATCCTAAGTTCAGTTTCTATACAGAGCTTGAAGCTGTTATAGTGTAATTTCTGATTTGACAATTCAGATGCACTAGGAAATGACAGAGCTAAAAAATACAAGGAAGACTATAACCTTGGGTACCATCCAGCCTATAACCTGCATGTTCCTATGACATTAAGAAATATCCAGACCTCATGTTAAAGGTTTTAGAAGAATCCTGCTGATGGTCACTGCGTCAGTCTCTGTATGGAAATCTGCTTTACCCATTGTCAGCTTTGTAAGTGCTTTTAACATTTTTCAGATGAATCAACAGAACCTGAAGATATGCTACAACTGGTCTCTGAAGGGTGACGGGGAAGAAGATGAGCCTTTCTTTGTCTTCAATGTCTCTTCTCATCCCCCACCACGTCCCTGTGACTGAGTAGGAAGCCTGATGTCACCCCTGAACAATGCTGGAGAAGTCTGGGGACATAGCTCACAGTTCAGTTTCTCCTGGCCTCGGCTCTTTATAGTATACTCTGGGACAAAGTTTACACAATAGAAATGAGGGGTGAATACTTTCATATTTCAAGTTACTATTTGAGGATCATCAAAGACGGTCTTTGTGAGTGAAAAAAAGATACTGTAATTGTCTGCAGGATTTTT
>NW_003852404.1:11933674-11936300 GCF_000181295.1 Otolemur garnettii | reverse complement strand
CATCACTTAATATCAATTATTCATGATATAATACTGTTTCATATTAAATCATATTTACTATTTAATTTATAACTGGTTATGAAATGTTAATTTATTATATATTTCATAAACATAACCTGTTTATGAATGTACCACCAGGCCAGGCTTATCTTCTTATTTTTTGTAGAGATGGGGTCTTGTTCTTGTTTAGGCTGATCTCAAACTCCTGGTATCAAGCAATCTTCTCACCTCAGCCCCCCAAAGTGCTAGGATAACAGCCATGAGCATTGCAACCCGATAGATTTCCTTTATCCTACCTTTACCATTATGTTACAGGTATCAGTGGCTCCAGAACAGAGAAAGAAGACACATATTAGAGATAAAACAAATATGGTTCTGTTATAAAAAGGAAAACTCTCATTATTACAATTTATATGTATTGTTCAATTAAAGAGTTTTGTAGCAAGAAAACTAATAGCTCAGAAAATAATGCCATATAGTAAGACCAATCCTTCACTTTTTAAAAAATTTTTTTGTGATGACATTGTTTTCCCTCTCTATATAGAGCCAAATACATAATGTCAGGTAATCAAACGTCAAAAAAAATTTTATTAATATTTTATTGGAAGGTAAACAAGGTAAGATTAAGAAGACAGAGCTGTGAAGGATGAGTGATGATCTGCTAAAATCTCCTAAAAGTGAGAATAGTAATAACAATTATGTCAGAAAATACCAGCAATGTTTAGAGTAAAAACATAAAAAAGCTAATTTTTTAGCATCTAGGGAGCAATGAGGGGTTCCAAAAATGAGAGGCCATGTAAAGATTTGGAACCCTACATTTTCATAAGGGGCATGATTAATACTGGATATTTACAGAGTTAGTGGCCACTGATGCCTGTGCTTCTCAGCTTTTGTCACAATTTGTCATGTTTTCCAGCTTATTTGGTAATCAGACTACTTTTGTAGTTGACTTACTTTTCTACAGAAACCCAACAACATGTACTCCTCAAATAACTTTCCTTAGATCTGCAACATTGCACAGGATAAAGGAAAACAATGAAAAAGGTTTATACCCTCAAAACCATGACATATGGTAATTTTAGGAAGTTACATAATTACCATGTGGTTGAAGGGTTTGAAATCATGAAAATTGGCTGGTTAATCATAGTTATGTACTTAAATCCATTTTAATAACAGGATTATATGTGATTCCTGAATTGTATGTGATTGAAACAAGCAAAAGTGATCTGGAGAAATCAAATACCACTGTGGTCATCCCATCCATCCCAGGAGATTTCTGAGGCTGCACAGAATTCCAGTGAAGAGGCCACCCATCACTCAGAATGAACACCAGATACCAGGACCATTGCTATAACTTTGTCAAAGATCCAGTCCACCTTATTGAAAAAACTTAGTTTCCTGATACATTATGTTTTCATGTATTTATTGTGAAATTCTGTTACATGCTTACAATATGGAATAGTCAACTCAGGATATTTATGGTAGCCATTGCCTGAGCAGTTACCATTTCTATGTGTCAGGTACATTTCAAGGTCTCTCTAATAGCTATTTTAAAAGTAAACTAAATTGTTAAATACAGTTGCCCTACTCTTCTATCAAAGATTAGAACTTATTTCTTCTATCTAGCTATGCATTTGTATACATTAAGCCCCCATTTTTTTAAATTTCAGATTAATATATGGGTACAAATAATTAGGTGACATTGTTTGTGTTTTTAGCTAAAGTCCAAGTTGTACTTGAGCCCTTCACCCAGGAAGTGTGTCATACACCCCTACATTGTACCCATTAGGTGAGAACATACCAAACACCCCTCCTCCTCCCTGCCCTCTCCCCTTTTCCACCACCTCCACCCGTAATTTAATTGTGCTTTTTATTGTGCAGGTGTGTAGTTGTTCTTCTACTGTTTTAATATAAGTATTGAGTACATTGGATGCTTGCTTTTCCATTCTTGTGATACTTTGCTTATGATGATGTCCTCCAAATTCATTCAGGCTAATACAAAGATGTAAATGCTCCATCTTTCCTTATGGCTGCATAGTACTCCATGGTATACATATACCACAGTTTATTTATCTGCAAAGCTATCTATCAAGAAAAAAAAACATTTCACTGTAAGGACATTTGCACTAGAATGTTTATTAACAGTTTAATTCCTAATTGTCAAGATGTGGAAACCCAAGTGCTCCATTTCTTTTGATGTCTATATTTTTAGAAGGATTCTATTCTTAGAGGAGGCCTTAACTGCTAATATTTCATGATATTGAAATGAAATTTTGGAAGAGGAAACTAGCCCTGTATGTATGCATAATAAATATATAATAAATATATACACATGTACCTTCTGTGTTTTCCTGGTGGATACAGGAATCACATTAAGTACTCATTTCATTCCTGTCGTATCATACTAATGATTTGATAACATGAGAGATTTTATCCTTGCTCTAAGTTGTGGAAGGGCAGATGAAGTTTTTGATGTATCATGTACATCCTATTTTTCTAAAGTATTTTTATTTAGCAAAATGAACTACCATCATTTTTAAACTGGATGTATCTAAAGTTGGGATGGAGAGCTCACTCAAATAATTGCTTTCTAAATATCAGATGACTGGCTTGGAGGTCATTGCTC
>NW_003852404.1:11921629-11932937 GCF_000181295.1 Otolemur garnettii | reverse complement strand
CTTTTCCTGAAGTCAAAAATCTAAATCTTAATAAATTAACAAACTTATTGATTTAAATATTATAGCTATATCAGTTTATTAAACCTTCCGTTGAACAGACGGAATTTAAGTATATGACTGGAGATCTATCTTTGACTTCAAAATGTATTAATATGAGTCCCAAATGTTAAATTTATTCCAGTCCTTTACTATGACCACTGAAAGACCTTTAAATATCTGTCACAATAAGCAGGAAATAATGTAACCTTTTTCTCATTTTTGATATATCATTACAACCAGAAAAATGTAGTATGTGACTTTTTCCTATGAATAGAAGTATTTTTTCCCCTCTCAAAATTTGTTCTAAATTGTCTTATAAATCTTTTTAACTCCAATACAAAATGATAGTTCTTAGAGTATCAGGGTAGGTAGGTCTAAATTGTGGCAAAAAAAAAAAAAAAATAGTAGTAGTACTGGAAGCATTATGGGAAAAAAGGAAATTTAATATCTCAAGTATTTTAGTGAGAAATTTATAAGCAGCTTTTTAATTGCTCCTAATGAATTTATATCTCTTAACTTACGCACATGTAGAATGAAAGTCTATGCAACATGTACTTGATTAGACATTTTTAATGCAAACAATTCAATAATATGAAAACAAATATGCCATTTAAAAGACCTTTATTCAAGTTTCTCAAAAGAAGTAATACAAATGATCTGTAGTACATGAAAAAATGAAAGCCTTAACATCACTAATCATGAAAACATAAATTAAAACCACTATAAGATGTTACCTTACCCTTGTTAACATTGCCATTCTCAAAAAAGACAAGCAATAATGACTGCTAGATAGAGCATGGAGAAAAGAAAACACTGTTGTTAGGAATGTGGATTGGTGTGGTGATTATGGAAAACAGTATGGAGGTTTCTGAAGAAATTAAAAATATAGATGCCATTATGATTCAATTATCCCTCTCTTGAATATACACAAAGTAAATAAAATAAGTATGTCAAAGACATACCTTTCTTTTGTGTCTGTGCTAATGTCCCCAAGTCCAGGGCTCAGTTCCTGAATGGCATTTCTGGACCCAAACTTGACCATAGGAAACATGCTGTCTTGAAGAGAAGGGTTTGGTGCTGGCAGAATTGACCACCTGATAACTAAAGATCCCCAAGGCTTTGAATAAATACCAGAGAAAGCCAGGTAGTAAGTACTATAGGCTTTAGGTGAGACTGGGCTGGCTTGAGGCATGCCCTGGAACTGATAGCCACAAGGAAGTGCTATGTCACTCCTGCTTCTACTCTAGCAGCCCAACACAGAGAGTAAAGGAGGAAAGTGAGAGTCTTTGTATGGTAATTCAGATTTTCCTAAAACTTGCCAAAGTCCACCAAGGAGGTATCATTAAAGGTATCTTTAAAGGTCACAGAATCACTGAGGTTGGGACACTCCCAGTGCTGACACGGCTGCAGTGACCAGAGACTTACTCATAACACTTGATTTCTTTTGAATATCTAAACAGCCTTCTCAAGAAGTGTAGGTTTAAACAAGTCCACACAATGAAAATTAAAATAACTACCTAACCATTCAATGCCCTCACCTCACCCTATGGGAGAGAGCCTCTAAATCTTAGCCCCCCATACAAAGGGAGGTCCCACTTCTAAGCCGAGGCCTCATCGTGCCTAGCACAAACCTGAACAAATATTTTCTCCAGAATCCTGAGCATTTAACTGTAAGTACTAAGAACATCTAGGAAAACATGATCTCACGGAACAAAATAAATAAGATATTAGTGACCAATCCTGGAGTGATGGAGATATATGAGCTTTTAGACAAAGAATTCAAAACAGATGTCCTGAAGAAGTTCAATGAGCTTCACAACAACACAGACATGAAATTTAGAGCAAATCAGAGAAATTCAACAAGATGATTGAAATAATTTTAAAAAATCAAACAGGACATTTTTGAGCTGAAGAATTCAATTGGTAGACTGAAAAATGCATCAGAGTTCCTCAATAGTAGAATTAACCAGATGGAGCAAAGACATACTGAGCTTGAAGACAGGGAGGTTTAACAAAAAGATTAAAATATTTTTTTAAAAAAGCAAGCAAGACATTTTAGAGCTGAAGATTCAATTGGCAAATTAAAAAATGTATCAGAATCTCAACAACAGAATTAACTAATCAGAAGAAATCACTAGTGTACATGAAGCTGGCCATTGAAAATACACAATCAAATGAGAAAATAAAGAAAAGAGAATAAAAAGAATAAGTCATGGTTATAAGACTTAGAACATAAACTCAAAAAGGCAAATAAAACAGTTATTTCCCTTAAAGAAGAGACAGAGTGATTAAGGTAGTTAGTTAATTCAAAGAAAGAGAACTTTCTAAACTTAGAGAAAGATATTAATATTCAGGTACAAGGAGATCACAGAACACCAAGACTACTACAAGGCATTTCATAATAAAGCTCACAAAAGTTATAGCTAAATAAAATATCTAAAGGGAAGCTAAAAGAGAAAAGCCAAAAAAAAAAAACAAAACACTCCAATACACTGGCAGCAGACTTCTCAGTGGAAATCTTATAGTCCAGGGTGGTTAGCCCTGTTCTGGGGCCTTCTGATCCAATCACACCCCACTAGATTTAACTGAAAAATAGGTTAGTACAGTGTTTCCCAAAGGTTCCTAATTAGATTATTTCTCAACAATTATTCAGGGACAACCTATCATTTCAACTAAAAAAGTATAATTAATATATATATTTTGAAAAAAGCTGAAAATACTCACAGCGGGAATAAGCAGAAGAACTTTGGCAGCATGAAAAATCAGAGTAGACCAAATCCCTCCAGAAATTACAAAGGAGCTACAACAGAAAATACCATCCATAGAGAAATTGCTGAAATGACAGAAATAGAATTCAGAGTAAGGATGGCAAATAAATTGATTAGAATGGAGGAAAAGATGGAAATAGAAATCAAAGCAATGGTTCAAAAGTTGTCTCAAGAAATTAATTATCTCAAGCATTCAAGGAGGCAGGAAAAGTGAGAACAAAAACAGAGTACTCCATGGGAGTTATAGGATCATTCCAAAAGATCAAATATCTAAATTATAGGGATTCCTGAAGGAGAATAGGATGGTCCTAAAGGCATGAATTCTTTACTCCAACACATTATGGTGGAGAATTTCCCAAGCATTGTGAGAAATATAGAAATTTATATAGTAGATAGTTTCAGAACCCCAGGACAACTGGGGTTGCAAAGCATCTCCTACACACATTGTAAATAATGTTGTCAAAGTTAATTTGAATCAGAAAATCCTGCAAGCAGCTAGAGATAAAAAAGTCTTACCTACAAAGAGAAAAATATCAAGATGTTTGCAGATCTTTTAGCCAAATCTTTTTAAGCCAGGAGAGTATGGTCATCAACCTTTAATGTTTTTAAGCAAAATAATTTTTAGCACAGGATCCTGTATTCTGCTAAACTGACTTTCATTTGTGATGGAAAATTTAAATATTTTACTGACATGCAAATGTTGAGGAAATTTGCCATAACTAGACTAGCTCTACAGGAAGTACTCAGACCCATTCTTCATAATGACCAGCACAATAGTCCACAATCCAAGTAAACTCACTGAGAAATTAAAGAACAAAGCCTAGCTTCCATGATGATGAAAGGGATAAGAATAAGCTCTAGACCTCTGAAAGACAAGATGACCAAAACTCCACCATACCTATCAATTCTCTCAATAAATGTGAATGGCTTTAATTCTCTTCTAAAGAGGAAGAAGCTGGCAGATGGGATATAAGCTTAGGGCAGATATCTGCTGTGTCCAAAAAACACACCTAATGTTAAAGGATAAACTAAGTCTCAGGGTGAAATGTCAGCAAATAATATTTCAGGCAAATGGAAATCATAAAAAAAGAAGATCTGCAATATTATTGGTAGGAACTATGAATTTAGACCAATAAAAACTAAAGGAAGACAAAGATAGACACTACATACTTGTCAAGGTAAGCACACAACATGAAGATATTTCAATAATTAACACTTATATTCCCTACTTGAATGTTCCTTGATTTATAAGGCAAGTGCTAACTGATCTGAACAATATGATATCTTCCTGAACTGTAATAGCTAGAGATTTTAACACCCCTTTTGTAGTACTGGATAGATCCTCCAAGCTAAAACTAAAGCCAAAATAATAATAATAGACTTAAACAAAACATAATCCTAGAACAAATGGACTTACTAGACATATTTACAAAATTTCAACCTAATAAAACTGAATATATATTTTTCTAATCAGTCCACAAAATTGATCATATAGTAGGACCCAAGTCTAACCTAAATAAATTTAAAAGAATAGAAATTATTCCTCATATCTTCTAAGACCAGCATGGAATAGAACTCAACAGCAACAGCAACTTCATACTCAAATAAAATCATAGAAACTAAATAACTTTATGCTGAACAACAGCTGGGTCAAAGATGAGATTAAGAAGAAAATCATTAGATTTCTGGAACAAAGTGATAATGAAGCCACAAACTATCAAAACCTGTGGGATATTGAAAAGGCAGTCCTAACAGGGAAATTTATAGCATTAGATGCCTTCATCAGGAAAATAGAAAGTGAAAAATTCAACAACCTAAGGACTCAAGCAACTGGAAAAGGAAGAACACTCAAACTTCAAATGCAACAGAAGAAAGAAATAACTAAACCAGAGAAGAATTAAATGAAATTGAAAAGAAAAGAATTATTCAGACTATCAGTGAAACACAAAGTTGATTCTTTGAAAAAATTAATAAAATTGATAAACCCACAACCAGACTAACCAGAAACAGAAAAGTAAGATTGTTGCCATTAGGATCTCACAGAAAAGCCATGTCATGAAGAATAAGCATGCTTATTGAAATTGTGTTTTAAATAAAGGGGACCATTTGCTTGCTCAGGCAAAATGGTGAGCTTCATTATTTACTGTCAGTTGATATAGCCAATTTTGTACATGTGCACTATACGACCATGACTTCGTTAATATTCATTACAATCTCTCTGCACATGTGCACTGGACATCAGAGACTTCCCTCTCCACATGCGCATTGGATAACAACAACTTCATTAATCCCTTTAAACATCTTGTGACTACCTTGCTCCTCCCTAGTAATCTGATAATCTACCCAACATATACCTTTAGCATAAGCCTTTCAACATAACCTGGTTTAACATAACTTAATGGAGAACATGTTGTTAGTCATTACTTCTTTTGTTCTTATCTGATGAAGACTGAGGCTATGGAGAAAAGAGAGGGTTCTAAAATCTGTCCTACTGACCTTGCCAGTTGGAGGCAGTTACTTCCATCTTTAAAACAAGGCATAAAGAAACATCTAGGGCATACAGAAATTTATGTGCAAACCTCTACTCCCAGGTGGGCCTTAAGTCAAGGTGTTTTTGTGCCCACAACTGACCAGGCCTACCTTAGGTCAGGGGGGGGTTAGGCCTGCAACCAACCCGGCCATCTGGGAATCTGTCTCAGTTTCTCACAAGTATGCCTGCACAAAATCTTTTCACTGCTCTCTCTCAAACAGCTTTTTTGGCCAGAGGCATATAGGCCTTTTGCCTATATAAGATTTCTACTAACTTCAATCAGAACGATAAAGGGGAAATAACAACAGATACATCAGAAATACAAAAGATCCTTGATAATTACTACAAAAAACTCTATTCCTTGAAATATAACAATGTAGAAGAAATGGACCAATACCTGGAAGCACACCACTTTCCTAAACTCAACTAGAAAGAATTACAATTTTGAATAGACCTAAATCAAGCTCTGAAATAGCATCAACTATATAAAATTTCCAAAAAAGGAAAAGCTCTGAATCAAATGGTTTCACACCAGAATTCTACCAAATCTTCAAAAGAGAACTGATTCCCATATTGAATAATGTATTCCAAAACATAAAGAAGGAAGAAATCCTTTCCAACACATTTTATGAAGCAAATCTCACCTGATCCCTAAAACAGGACTCAATGAAAAAAGAAAATTATAGACCAATATCATTAATGAATATCAATGCAAAATGTTCAATAAGATCTTAGCAAGCAAAATACAATGACACATTTAAATAGCATAACATGTTACCAAATGTAAGAACATACTGTGCTCATGGCTGGAAAGAATCAACATCTTTAAAATGTCCATACTATCCAAAGCAATCTACAGATTTAATGCAATCCCCATCAAAGCACCAATGTTATACTTCAAAGAATTTGAAAAAAAAAATAGTACTTTGTTTCATATGGAACCAGAAAAAATGAATAGCCAATACAATTGTTAGAAATAAAAACAAATCTGGACACATCATATTACCAGACTTCAGGTTATATTACATGTGTATGGTGATCAAAATAGCAAGTTACTGACACAAAAATAGAGGCATAGATCTATGGAATAGAAAAGAGAATCTAGAGATTAACCCAGACACATATCATCATTTCATCTTTGATAAGCCTAAGGAAAGCATGTGCTGAGGAAAAGAATCCCTATTTAATAAATGGTGCTGGGAGACCTGGTTAGCCACATGTGGAAGACTGAAACTGGACTCACATCTCTCACCATGGACAAAAATTGATTCTTGGTAGATAAAAGATATAGTTTAAAAGAGTGTGGGGAAAAAACACTTGAGAATATTGGCCTTGGAAAAAAATTTATGAGGAAGATCCTCCACACTCACACCAGCAACTGCAGCAATACCAAAAATAAACTGGGACCTGATCAAGCTAGAAAGCTTCTGCACAGCTAAGAGTACCACAACCAAAGCAAACAGACCGCTTTTATAATGGGAGAAGATTTTTGCATGTTATGAATCTTATAATGGCTTGCTAATCTACAGAGGAATCAAATTACTTAACAAGAAAACGGCAAACAACCCCATTTCAAAGTATCTTTCTGAAGTTCTCTCTCTCTCACTCTCTCTCTAATTCTGTCATCATCAGTACTCAGCCCTATAAATTCTAGTCTCTATGTGCTCTGACTCTCAGTCCTGTCTCCTTAATTCAGGGAGTCCTCTGGTCTCCACCTGGAATCTTTCTTTACCATGACCTGGGAATTGTTTCCAGCAGTAAACTGAAACAATCAAAAAGTTTCCTAATTTGCTTTCTGTCTCTTAAAAATCACTGTTCTTTGTTACCAGTTTTTCAGTGTCTTAAAAATTATTGTTTTATATATGTGGTCAATTTTTGGTTATTTTAGTTAAGACTTGTTTTTCCATCTTTACTGGAAGCAAAGTCTTTTATAGTAACATATTTAAATATTTTGAATTATTTTATGATTTTTGTACATACTTAAAAGTTAAAGTTAATAACTTTTGGATTATTGAAATTTAATATAGGTATATATCCTAAGAACTGCCAGGGAGATTTCAAGTAATTTAATATATACAATGTATTTTCTTACTGAAAATTTTAAAATGAAACACTTAAATGGGAAGCAAGCATAAAGCCCAGCATTACACAAAATGGAATATAATTAGTTTAGTTTTATTTTTCACTCTAACTTTTTGTATACGAGTGCTTCAAAGCAAACTGGTTTTTATTTCATTTGATTATTATACATAATGCATGTTTTATTTCATCTGATTTTATACATAATGCATGAAACAGAACTGGATGGATTACAAACAAGATTAAACCCTCAGTTTGAAAGAGGACATTTTGTTGAACACTTTCATTATTATTTTTATTTTTCTAAGACAAACATCTTAAATACTCTTTAAAAAATGGTTAGTGTTACCTACTTGATGAACAGGGGCCCCAAAATGAAAGAAAATAAAATTGTCCTACCGGTAGGAATATTCTTCTTTCATAATAATAAAATACACCTTTTAAATTCTTTTTTTTAGCAAAAACTAAAATTCAAAGTTATTATCATTAGTTAGACCATAAGAAATAGCCTACTACTCAGACAGATGGTTCAACAAGCTTCTTAATGAAGGCATTTTTCCATCATGGATCCCTCTGGAAGTAGGCTGAACAGGAAAACAAAACAAATCGCTCCAGGATATCTGATTCCAAATCTGGAATAGAAAATTTTAATAAAGAATATAAACATTGGCAGGTATTTCAGAATGCAATTTGGACTCATCTCCAGCCTGCCCTTTCCCATCCTATTTCAGGCCATCCTTACTTTTCATTTGGAATTCTCTTCTAGCATTTTAGGTATTCTCCTCAATTCCTGATGTTCACACTTCCAAATAGCTTTTCAAAATTCTGCTAGCTTAATTTTCTGAAGGCCCAACTGTCACAACATCAAGTTCCCGTGCTCAAGCGTCCAAGATGGTTTGACTTTCATAGCTAATCAAAATTTAGTGCCAGCTTTTAAGCATGTTGTCTAACTGGCTCTTTCCCCTACTCCAAAATGAACCACTGGTCAACACAGGCCAGACTTCATCCATATCCATTACCTCAGTACTACATTTGCTCATTCTGCATTTTAGCCAAGCATGCCCCTGCTCCTCTTATGAAATGTGAAGTATTTTTCACATTCCACTTCCTGTAGAATTCACTTATCAAACACAAACCAATGAATCTACCTCTCTGTAAATGGACATTTATTTTTTTCCTCTTGTTATTTAGTAGTTATCTATAGTATTCATTTAAAAAAAATTGTTTTAGTTAAAGTACTATCATACTTCTCAGCCTATAGTACTTAGCCAACAACTCCCCAGATCCCATCCTCCCGTTCCCACTCAATCTTAGAATATCTCTAAGACTCTTTGGAATAAAGTTTAAAGCTTTAAAAAACATTATAATTTGTTCCTGAGGAGAATGAATTTCTCTCTAGCATAAGTGATTGCCTTAAGAAGGACAAGTTAAATAACAACAGGGGACTGTTAGGATTGAAGCTGTTGATATAAAATAGATTTAATCTCCATATTTTAATGTCCTTTTATATTAATGTATACTATTTAATTCCCTTAAGTTAAGCATTGCTTAAATATTATATAAATCAAAAGGTTGAGATTCTCTAATAGATAAGATGCCTTACTTAAAACAGAATCTATATAAATACTATAGAAAAATAATTTTAGTGTAATAACTCCATAAAATATTACTTTTATCATAAATAAGCCAGAATTTTAAAGATGAAAATAAAAACATATTACTTATGTTATACATATAGTGTACATAATACTATATGTATTATATAATATATAATAATTATGTGTATTATAATTTGATATATTAATTATATAATGTTAAATATTAACACTATGTTTTAATAGTAAGAATATTTATTAAATTGATATTACATATTACTATATAAATTATATCATATTACATCATAAGATGGTGCAATTTCAGTAGTAGCATGTCTTATACACATATATATGATATAAAATGTATGTAATGAGACTCGTAATTATCAAGAGAGAACTCAATTAAGTAAACAATTTTAGTTTTTCATTTCTCTGAACCACAGTTATGCTTTAACAATCTATTCTCCCTCTCTTACATATACCAAAATGCCTTTCATGTGGCCTCAATTTAATCTGTGTTTTTAAAAGTAAATATTGTCATAAATTATAGGGGTTTTCATGTAAGAAAACCTAAAACTTAAAAATATAATGAACATAATTTAAAAGAATTAAGGGTGTAGATGGCTATTTTAATTAGTGTGTGACAAGAATTTTGGATTTATCTGGATTCAGAGGTTAGTTCTGACATTTACTAACTATGAACATAATGGGTTGTAGGACCGCTGTTAATAACCTGGCTAATTATTTGTTGAGTCTTCTGTGTTACAGGATGTTTGGAAATTTAAGAAAAAATGTTCCGACAAAAAACACATGGCCAATATGGTAGCTAATGATTTTATAATTAAATTAATCCCCAAGACAACAAATTATAATAGAGTCGTGTGCCACATGGAGCACTAGTTGGGATGATGTCACCTGCTCTTCTGCCTGGCTAAGAAAATGACCTGTGGAAATGTTCTAAAATTCTACCCTAAATATTTTCCGATTTTCTTAGGTAAACTACCATTGCCCAGAAATTAGTGCACACTATTTACTGTGGATCTTGTTACGTCATCACTGAAATGTGTGGTGATATGTGTTGGCTTACTTAGCTTTTCATCTTCAAGTTGCCTTTCTCTAACTCAATGATTTACCAAGTAGTCCACGTGTTAATGAATGGCTTGTGATAAGACAAAGAAATAATTCTTGAACTGCCACATTCTATCATCTTTAAAGTGATTTCCCACTAATTAGAACCTGACCTTTCTTATTCTGTTAACTTAGATAAATTTATTAATCCTTAAATAACATCCATGACGGGAATGGTACCGGTTATCTCTGCCTTTAATTGCCAGATCTTGCTGCCTCCCTGAAGCCTGTCAGAACCTCTGGGTTTAGAGTATAGGTGGTGGAGTAGCAGGAGGTCTGCCTGAAGGAAAACCACTGTGATGAGCATCATGCCACCGCAGGCAGTGGCTTCTCAAGAAGCAGCAGCGCGCTGTGTAGATCGGTTTTGCACTTTTTTCCCCATGAGTTGTTTGTGTACAGCTGGTGTTGGGACTCACAAGTCTCTCACTTTTTCTTAAGCATCATGATAAAGACATAATTTTTTCCCATTCAGACTTTAAAAAGAAAAAGAAAAGCTATATCTATGTTTACTCTAGAAGTCACCTTATATTTTCTTAGACAAAAATGCAATAATACAAAATTCCCATGACATTTTCAAAGTACAGAAGTTATTACAAGAAAGTAAAATCCCCAACAAATTATCCATGTGAATGCTCCAATCTAATTTTATTCCTATTGATGAAAAAAAATTCTGAAGAGACATGTACTATTGTATTAGTTTATCGATGATGTTACTATGTCACACAAAAGGCTAGGGGGATATTATCTTGGTGCTAATCTACCATATTATTAAACAATAAAGTGAAATGGATTATCAGTATAGTTTCAAGAGATGACAAAAATTAGGCATAGAAGTTCTGCATATTAATAATATACTCTTTGCTATATAAATGAGAATTTAAAGCATAGAAGAATTTGTTCAATAATGCCTATTTAACAATAAGTAAATTTAATAAAATTTATTTTGTAAATAAGTTTTATTTGGACCTATGTGGTTTATCAAAACTGTCTACTATCTTACGTTTCTTATGAAACATTCATAACTTTCCAGTGTGCTGTTTATTAAAATCTTTTTAATTTACGTCTCCCAAGGTTGATACAGTTGTATTTTCCAAATGTAGTATATCAGGATTTTTTTTGTGAACTATTTCATGGGACTAGCATTATAGAGGAAATCAAATAGGATTTAA
>NW_003852404.1:11917835-11920814 GCF_000181295.1 Otolemur garnettii | reverse complement strand
ATCTTCACTAATTAAGTGTGGCACTTTTAGATAACATCAGTGGATGGAATTGGAACTATGTTAGTTGAAGTTCCCCAGAGAAATGGAAACAGTGACAATATATAGAAAGACACACACACATACAGAGGAAGGGAGAGAGAGAAAGAGATTTGTTTATAATGCATTGCTTCACATGATTATTGGGGCTGAAAAGTTTCATAATCTGGCCTCCAAATGCTGGAGACCCGGGAAAGCTGGTGGTGTAGTTGTAAGACTGGGGGCCAGAGAGCTGATAGTGAAGACTCCAGTCTAAATTTGAGGATCTGAGAAGCAGGAGTGAGTGCCAAAGACAGGAAAGATTGATATTTCAGCTCAGTCAGGCAAAGAATGAATTCAAACTTCCTCCCTCTTGTTCTTTTCATCCCTCAATATATCAACAGACATACATTTGTGAACACCATCTTATTCAGTCACCTATTCCAATGTTAATCTCCTGCAGAAATATATACACAGATATACCCAGAGATATCTACATGGGCATCCCTTAGCTCAATCAAAAGACATAAAATTACCCATCATAAAGAAAGAGTGGAATAATATAATCATTAACAGAGTTATCTACCTAAATATCTTGGAATCTTCTCTGGGTTTTACAACACGTCCCTTCATGTCACTCAATCCTCACCCTGCTCAATTCACCTTCTAACATATTATAACATATGTGAATCCTTACTTGTTTGGTTCTGTCTTTCCCTTCCCGCCATCCATACTATAATGTAAAATCCATCTGAGTAGGAATTCTGCTTTGTACACTGCAACATCTTAAGAACTAAAATTGGTGTGTGGTGCACAGTAGGATCTCTGTAAGTAAATAAGTTGAATAAATAAATGGATGACTTTTTCTAACATTATCATTTAAACAACCATTTCTCTGTTATTGAAAAGTTAACCTTCTGGATTTTTATAGTAAAAGAAAATATTTACCTTATATATGAGGCTTTTTCTGTTCTGTTTCTCCACATATTAAAGGGACAAATTAAAAAAGAATTAAAGTGCCTGAGTACAAGTCCATGGCCAATGATTAGTGGAGAGTGTAATGAAACTAAGGTCTGCAGCACCATATTCAGTATAGACTAGCTATGTATCTTACAATGTTGGGAGCTGACGTCCTAGGAGGCAAGGACCCCAGTTTTGGGGAACTGCATTTGAGTCAAGGACCAAATTCAACCTGATCCCAGTGGTTTTCTGTTATGGCTGGTTCCTGAACCAGATTAGAATGGAGCCATGCCCTTCTGATCAGCACAGACTGCTGAGAATGTTATTTTGCTCTTAGGCTGTTTTTAATCAAGTTATGCAATTATGACAAAATCATGCCTTCAAACTACTGTAAAAGCTGTGCAATAAAGCTGAGGTTGCCTTTCCTATTGAGGAAAGGTCCTCCTGATCCCGCTATTTTCTGTCTTTCTTTTCCATCCCATGCTGGTCTACTCCCAGATTTTCCTAATAACCTTGCTAGGTAGGTTCCTGGCATTATAAGCTCATATTAATTCACACATCATGTTGACTCTAGTGTAGGATGTGATCTGCTTGTGAAGGGTAAAGTTTGTGCTTTCTGAAAACACATACTCTCCTGCCCTGCCTTCTAAACATGCTTTAGTGTGCAGAAGATACAGTTGAGGAAGCCTCACTGTTGCCTCACAACCTGGGCCAACCACCATCATCTGCAGGAATCCCTAAGAAGATAAAATAAAACAAGAAAATTCTGCTCTGCTTCCTTGACTGTGTTGAACAGTCATGATCAGAAAGAATACACAGCCCAATGTTGAATGAAACAGAAATGGATCCAGTTTTACAACATACACTGACTGAAGAAGCTCTATATTAAACAAACAACAACAACAACAACAAAAATTGGCAAGGCAAACAACTTTTAGGGCCATCTTCTAAGGCCATGAGGTTCAGTCTCCACAGGTGTTGCAGATCAAGGTCTGTAATTGCTGAAAGGTCTCTGTAGATTGGGGGGGGGGCTGTCCTGAGTTATCCAGGGTGGAGCAAGACAGAGGTTGCATCCAATAGCGTGGCATTTATAAGCTAGCTGTGAGAGCCATGAGTGCGAGAGCTGATGAATAAGTGGGCGGGCAAAGACAGCATTCCTTCAATTAAGACTCCAAAGAGGGTGATTTTCCCCCATGTTCTCTTTGTTTGGGAAATATTACAAAGCTGTACTCCTACTTAATTATTGTTGTCGCCTCTACCTCTGCTGCTAAACTTGGCATTGCTTCTGTTGCCTTCCAGTACCGTGCTGCCAAAGCTGCTTCTATTCCTTTCATTGTGTGTTGGCTCCCTGAAAACTCTCCTGGCTATGGCCCAGATACATATGTGTGCCATGTCAGAGTGGTGCCAATTCCCTTCTAAGTCATATCCCTGGGTTCTTACCTTGTTAAAATGTGTGCAACTGAGTGTCAAGGTACAGTTCCAAAACCCAGCTTCTAATCCACATGTTGATTCATTTAATTGGACGATCAATATCCTCCCCTTCACTTTTTGGTCCCAGTGGTTCATTGGAAGCCTTATTTCTACTGCTATGTTCTCTCTGTACAGATACGCATTTAGGGTTTCCTGGAAAACTGTCTCCAAAAATGTTGCAATGATGGTTAGACTGCAAAATTAGATGACTTTGATAACTTGTGTGTAGATGAAAGGTTAAAAAGTGAAGTGAAAGTATTAATGAAAATAGTATAGATTGATGAACAAGACAAAATGTTAAATAAATTCTGGTTTCTATATTATAGTGCAATGTTTAAAAAAAACAAACAATAATTTGAAACACTAGTACAGACTTCGGGGATCTGTGCTGCAGGGAGTAGAGACACCGTGTAAGGAAGGCCGAGGGAATTCTTCATTACGCCCTATTTTGTACATATCCTGTCCTAGAGTATCAGGAAATGTTTCTCTTGTGCCTTATTTTCCCAGCTTGTAACTTAAGGGGTTAGAACTCCC
>NW_003852404.1:11913690-11917191 GCF_000181295.1 Otolemur garnettii | reverse complement strand
CTCTTCCCAGAGTAATCATTTTGAAAACCTTATGAGCAAGTGATTGAACATTAGAATACCTCTACTTCTAGGTTTCATAAATTTTATGACATATTATAGATAAGAAAATGGTGAAAGAAAATGTGACAACATAAAAAAGATGTTTCCTATCATACGTCATCAAGGACATGCAAATTAAAACCACAATATACAACTACACACCTGCTAGAATGGGCAAAGCGCAGGACAACACTATTGCTAGTGATGATATAGATCAACAAGAATGTTCATTCATTGCTGGAAAGATTGCACGGCGGTCCATCCACTTTGGAAGAGAGTTTGGCAGTTTATCACAAAACTAAACTCACTTTCACCATATGATCCAACATCATTCCCCCTTGTATTTATCAAAAGAACTTGAGTAAAATGTGCACAAAATCTTTCACATGATTGCTTACGTAGCAGCTCTATACACAACTACAAAACTTGGAAAAAAGTCAGATGTTCTTCAGGAGGCAAATGGATAAACAGATTGATACATTCGTAAAATAGAACATTGTTCAGCGCTAAAATGAGTTGCCAAACTATAAAAAGACATGAAAAACTTAAACATTACTATGAGAAATATGCAAATTTGGAAGGCCCCTACACTATAGTATTCCAACTATAAGAAATTATGGAAAAGGCGAAATTATGCAACTGTAAAAATCAATGATTTCCAAGTGTTAGGGAGAGAAGGATAACTAGGTGGCGCTCAGAAGCTTTTTAGGGACGTGAAAATGCTCTGTATGACGTTACAAGGTTACATGCGTGCCATTGTACATTTACTCAAACCCTGAAAATGTACAACACCAAGAGTAAACCCTAAGGTCAATCAGTGTCTTGTAAATCAGTGGCCTGTAAATATATGCAGGCCTTTGAAAAGCTGTTCAAGTGAAGATATGTCCTTTAATGACATATAAACAAAGGACTTTAAACAAAGTCTATGGACTTTGGGTGATGCTGAGACCACAGTGGGTTCGTTAATTTTAACAATGGTACTACCCGGATGGGGGATGCTGGTAATGGTGCAGGGTATGCGTGCATAGCAGCCGGGGCTCTCCAGGGCAATTCTGTACCTTTGCCCAATTTGTAGGACTTCCCTAAAATAATAATTTTTAAAAAGCCGATTAAAAATAAAAACATTACAGAGTTTAGGCTGGGTACAGTGGCTCACACCTGTAAACCCAACACTTGGGGAGGTCAAGGTGTGAGAATCGCTTGAGTCCAGGAGTTCCAGACAAGCCTGGTAAACATAAGAAGTTCCTGTCTCTATAATTTTTTTTTTAATTAGCCAGGAACATGTGTAGCCACACGAGACGATTAAGGAGTATCTCTGGAGATCAGAAGTTGCAGGCTGTGGTGAGCTATGATGATGCCACTGCACTCCAGCCTAGACAACAGAGTGAACCCCTCTCTCTTGGGGAAAAAATACTAGAGAATAATAATAATAGTGTAATGAACACTCACATAGCTCCAAATTTAGTAACCTAAAATTTCAAATACAATCATAACTTTCTTCTGTGTATTTTCCCTACTGTTTGCTCCCCTATACCACTGAGAGAAAACCTTAACTTGTTAGTCATTATTCAGATGCACGTGTGGACTTCTACAGCTGGCTGTGTCCATAATAAGTTCATGGTACTGTTTACATGTTGAGAAAATTCTCACACAAAGTATCACAATAGGAATGAAGATTATTTATAATACCCAACCATACCACATCATGTAATACTATTTTATGAATGTTCAATATTCTAAGTGTTTCATTATTTGAATTGACCATTATTTACCAATATTTTCCTATAAATGGACATTAGGGTTTTTCCCAATTTTATAATTACTAAAAATTACAATGTAGCAATAAACCTACTAGAGGACAATAAGCATCTTTGAACATAGACACAAACTAGCTTATTCCGTAAAGAATAAGATTAACTTTGATACATAATGCTCAATCCTCAATCTCCCTCCAAAGTTTATACACAGTGTAGAGTGCTAAGACTAGTTTATAAATAATTCCAGTGGTGCATATATTTGCAAAGGCCTGTCAAATAGAGTAAAATATTCTGCTACTGTATTTTCAGTAGTGAAAATGGTGTCATGTATTATGTTTCTTTTGTGAATGTTTAATTCATATGTTCAGTTCATATTAAAGAGGAGAAAAAATGGCTACCCCTTTTCTGGGAAGTATCTATAAAATCACAAAGGCAAAGGTACATGAATACAGGGAAGAGGGCCACTTTTATAATCTATCACAGAAATCGTAAATGTAAATTTTTATTTCTTTTACTCTCATGATATTTTTGTCTAGCTTCTTTGTTAATTTTTTCAAAAGAAGATAAATAAGACTTTATTGCTTACTCTTTCACTGCATTTTCCACACTAGTGCGATTCCTTACAGATATTCAATAATATTTGGTAAAAGAATATTAAAATGAATTTCATGTATGTGGACAACTAGGAAAGATTTACTTTCTCTTTCCGGGTTGTTTTGGTTCAAAGGCATCTTGAAATGGGAGTAAATTCGTGACATCATAGCTGCAAGGGTGTGCATATCTGTGGCTTACCTCCAAACATATTTTCTGGGTAATCTATTTCAATGAGAAGAAAAACAGCACTTGTAGGAACCCTCTTGGTCCCTTTCAAAGAGAGTAGCATGGAGGGAAATAGTTCTGGAAATGTCAACTGACTTTCAACTTAATAAGCCAGGTGTTTGTTTAGTGACACTGCTATTTTCTCTAAGCATTATGTAACAATCTTTTTTCATAATCAGCTTTTATTATTTGTTAAATTGACACGTAATAATTGGCCATATTTATGGGGTAGAGGGTGATATTTCAATACACGTATACAATGTATAATGATCAGATCAGGGTAATTAGCATGTGTATCACCTCAAACATTTGTCATTTCTTTGTATTGGAAATATTCAAAGTTCACTCTCTAGCTATTTGAAAATATATAGTAAATTGTTGTTAATTAGAGTCACCCCACAGTGCTGTATAACACTGGAACTTCTTATCCATCTGGACACTGGTATCTGTTCACCAGCCTTTGGCTATCCCTTTCTCACCCTATGACTTTTTCTTATACATCTTTCAGGGTGAATGTTTGTTCCCCACACCCCCAAAAGGTAGAGATTGGGCAAATAACAACATACACATTAAGTCTACTTGGCCAAAGCAGATAGAGCCTTCTTAGACATGGAAGTGCGTGTGCTCTCTGGATGTCTGTTTCATGTACAGTTAATGCTGAACGTCTCGTTCTTTAATCCCAAAATAGGCTCCACTGTAGATGTCAAGGGGTTGATTGGAAGTCTGTTCCACAAAAGAATTTTTTGCATGATTGAGACAGTTTCTGTAAAAAGACAATCTTCTACAAAACCCTTTCAGCCTACATTGTTAGAATGAACTAAATGAGAGGTCATTTTAAATAGCCTGACGAGGGTGAACTCCCAAACTTCTGAAAAAGATGCTATTC
>NW_003852404.1:11910766-11911606 GCF_000181295.1 Otolemur garnettii | reverse complement strand
TTTTTTTTTTAGTTGTTACTTATTTCCTTAGGCACTCCTGGATACTTAATATTTTTGCTCAAATGTTTAAGTCAAATCTGCTCTTACATAATTTTAATACACTAATATTCACCTTTGGTCCTGTAAAATTGAACATATATATAAATTCAGTAACACTAGCAGAACAGTATCACCATCAAAATTTGGCTGATTTCCTCTCTGCTCAATCCCCAATCCCCACCTCCCCCAAAGCGGCAAACCCTAAATTCTATTTGTCTTTCTAAAATAGTAGTTTTGTCATTAAAAGGTATATTTTCACTTAAACAAAATTATATAATATGTGACCATTAGTGTGTGGCATCTTTTGCTTCTTATAATGCTTTTGAAATTTTCCCATATTGATGTTAGTACTTATTAACTTATTTTTACTACTGAGTAGTTTTCCCCCTACATGGTCTGTTAGTCCATTTGGCCCACTGCTACCAAAGAACACTAAAATGACTGGTTTGTAAACCACAGAAATGTATTTCTCACAGTCCTGGAGTCTGGGAAGTCTACAGTGCAGATACTGAGTCTGGCCAGATCCCACCTCCTAGACTGCTGTGTTTTTACTGGGATCTGACCGGGTTGAAGAGGTGAGGGTCTCTCCTGTAGGGGGCACTATTCTCATTCACGACAGCTCTACTTCCACGGCCTGACCTTCCCCAAAAAACCCATTTCCTTGTACTCTCACTTTCATGGTGAGTGTTTTATCATATGAATTTTAGGGGCAAGCAAACATCAACCCACAGCAGAATGATACACTACAAGTTATTTATCCATTCATCTGCTGAAGGACATTTCCTATTTGGTTGTTATGAA
>NW_003852404.1:11908403-11909352 GCF_000181295.1 Otolemur garnettii | reverse complement strand
AGCACCTGTAGACTCAGCTACTCAGAAGGCTGAGGCAGGAGAATCACTTGAACCTAGCAGTTCAACTTCATCCTGGGCAACAGAGAAAACTCATATCTATTAAAAAAAAAAAAAAAAAGGATAGAAGGGTATAAGGAAGAACGGAAGGGAGAGAAGGAGGGAGGGACAAAGGAAGACAAAGCATCCAACAACAGCAAAATAATAAAATTGCACCCGGAAATTAAACCAAACTTAAGAATCAACCTAAATGTAAGAGGTAGGTGAAATGTTTGAATCTTCCAGAAAAAAATATAGGAGAAAATCTTTAATTTTTTACCTTCAAAAGACATTGTGAAACAAATGAAAAGGCAAGCCACGGACTGGAGGAACATGAGGCAGATTCCTTTTATATAATGAACTTATGTCTAGACTTTATGGACAATGACAAGGAGAAAGGAAGACAAATTTTTTTCTCATTATTTTTTTGTCTTCTTTTTGATTATCCTTGTTCTCCTTAATATGGTTTTTTGAAATAAAAAATTAAAATGGCATATTTTTGCACATAACTTTAAGAAAAATTTCACTTCTTTCATTTCAGTCTGCATGTTTTTTCTTTTCTTTCTTTTTTCCCCCTTATTCCAGTTCTGTGACTTTCCTTCAGCACAATGATGAACAGAAATGGAGAGATAGACAAAATAGTTTAAAAAGTCTTTCAATATAACATATATTAGCTGCAGGATTATTGTAGTTTTCCTTTATCAAGTTGAGAAGGTGCTTTTCATTACTAGTATGCTTTTATTTTTGTCATTAATGGATTTTGAATGTTATCAAATGTTTTGCTGCATTTATTGAAATGACGTGTGGTTACTCTTTTTTAGTTTGTGAATGTGGTATATAATATTGTTTGATTTTTCAAATGTTAAAGATGTTTGTGTCTATGTTAATGACAAATATTGTTCAGTACTTCTTT
>NW_003852404.1:11902829-11906787 GCF_000181295.1 Otolemur garnettii | reverse complement strand
GTGGCTCTGAATTTTGTTTCCTTAAATGCTATAAACTCTGTAATGTGCTGCTATTATTTTGTTGTAAATAGTCATTTTTATTATAAAGATAATTTAAAATTAGACAAAAGTTTGTATTTATCTATATAATTATACTTATTGTGCTCTTCATTTCTTTGTCCACAATCAAATTGCTTTAGGGTATCACTGTTCATCCACTGTAAGACCTACATTTAGCATTTCTTATGCCACAAGTCTTCTGTCCATAAGTTCTCTCAAAAATTTTTTCTGAAAAAGCTTTTTTCTCCTTTCTTTCTAAAATATATTTTATTAGAGTAAAACTCAATTCAAGTTGCAAAGAGGATGAAGAGGGAGGGGCAGAGGAGATTAGAAAGGGGCATCTGTGTGCTCCCACTTAGTGGGCACAATGTAAGGGTTTATGACACATCTCCTGGGTGCGGGTCACAAGTGCAATGGAGACCTTACCGAACAAATGCAAATACTGTAACCTAATCATTTGTACCCTCATATTAATCTGAAATATATATGTGTATGTATATTTTATCATAACATTTTAAGTGACTATTTATTTTTAATCCCTGTGCATTTTAAAGGTACCACAGATACCACTTTATTAACTTTTGCTTTGCATAGTTCTGAGTGAGGATTTTAAAGTTATTGTTATCTTTGTTCCATTGTTTCTTTTTCTTTGACCTTGTGTTCAAAGAGGTTTTCTTTATTAGTTGTTTTAAGAAATTTTATTCTGTGATAGTTTGATACAATTTTCTTCAAGAGCCTTCACTTTGTGAATCTCTAAAATTTTGTTTTGGATTTCTGTGTATATATTTTTCTTTAAACTTGGGGATTTTCAGCCATTATAATCTTATGTATATTTTTTATCTATCTCCTTTCCTATGTCTAATTACAGGTGTGATGGGTTAATCAATATTGTTCCATAGACCTCTGTCAGCTACCCATTCATATTTAGTACCTCTGCTAATTATTTTTTTCCTATGTTTCATTGAGATATTTTCAATTTTTATTTATTTATATTCATTGATATTTTAGTCTGAAGTTTCTAATTTTCTATTAATATCTTCCAATGTATTTTTATTTCAGATAGTATAGTTCATTTCTAAAGATTCAATTTTATTTTTTATATCATATTATTCATCATGCATATTTTTATACCTTTTTGAAAATGAGGATTATGCTTATTATAGATGTTTTGATGTTCTTTATTGCTAGCTCACCAAATTACCAAGGGGAATACTTCAAAAGTTACTATAGTAATACTCAGCAGTTATGTATAAAACACTTTTTCAATGATGAATGCACAACCTTAATTGTCTTCAACCTCATATATGCTTTATAATTTAGGGGCCCCTTTGTTTATTGATTTTTCTTCTGGTGTGGATCATATTTTCCTGCTTCCTTTCATATCAGTTAATTTTTATTTGGATGTTGGGCACTGTAGAAATTACAGCTTTGATTCCTGGTCCTGGAGGCATTTTGTCATCTAAATATTGCTGGGCTTCATGCTGGGACACAGTGATGATACTCAGGATCAGTTTCATCCTTTTCAAGACTTGATTCTAACCTTTGTTAGGATCGTCAAGATAAGCACTCAGTATGGAGCTCTTCCGAGGACTATGTACACCTTTGTATTACTAGGTATTTCCACTTTGGTTGGTTGGAACATAGCTCTCTCCCTATTCCTGTGTGAAATACAGAAATATTCCTTACCAATATTTCTTTTCCCAACCTCAAACAATGCTTTCTCACGCAAAGTTCAGATTCTGGACCAAAGCAATGAGTTCCAGTTCAAATATCCTATGATCACCGTCTGTCAATCTTTCTCCTCTTCAAGACTTTTACCTGTAAATTTTAATCATTTTTATCTTCTGAATTCTAATCTCTGTCTTCTCAACTCAGCGAGACCAGCATCTCTGATTGCTCAGTCTGCAAACGATCACAGAGCTTCGGCCAAACACTAGCCCGGGACCACCTTGGGCCTCACCTCAGTTGTTTCTGTTATTCAGAGATCGTTTTCTCGTGCTTCCATTTTCCTATTGTTCAGTATCAAAACAAATACATTGTTAAAAAGCGAAGTAACACAAAAGCAGTTTTTCATATATTTTGTGTGGTTTTCTCTAGTATTTTATATCTGGGAAGTAGTTTTGACTTCTGCTATTCCATCTTCACTGTAAACAGAGCCAGATTTTTACAATTTTTTAAAAAATATTTCTTTATTCCTAAATGTGCTATATAGCTGTTTTCTTTTCTATTTATTCCAAAGTCACAATATCCTAAAGATAAAGATATCAAATTGCCTGATTTGAATCTCTGCTTTAATAATTACTTCTAGGATGATCTTGGATAGGCTTCTAAATATCTCTGTGTCTCAGTCTCCCTCAGTAAGCACCTCCTACTTATTTAAGCACCTCCTACTTATTAAGCACCTCCTACTTATTTAAGCACCTCCTACTTATTAAGCACCTCCTACTCCTATTTAATCAGGGTGATTAAATTAGTTAATACATAGAGCTGTTGAGATGATAAAATTAACTTAAAAAGTTAATTTATATCATTGTATATTAACTTATAAGTATTATATTATAAAGCAAAAAAAGTCTATCATAAATCAGGACATGATTATTATTTTCTCTGACTCTTATTTCGTCATTTATTTTAAATCAAGAAATCAAAAACCAATTCATAGTATGATAATATTTGTGGACGCAATTTGTATTTTGTCTTTATGTTTTGAATCTGTTGTTTGATGAGTTCCTCTGTTGTTTAAAATTAAAGTATCTCACTAATCTTATGCCTCAATTTTTCTAACGTTTGAGTACATAATATAAAAAACATCTAAGGTATTTAATTTGGGTACATGACTTCAATGCCTCTCATAACAAGCCTATCAGACTAATGCTATTGATAACTATACCATACAAATGTAGGGAATGAAGTTAGAAAAATTAGACGATTTTCCTGCAAGATCCCATAGCTATCTCATGAACACTGAAATGCAAACTCAGTTGTCGTGACTCCAGAACCTAATCTGTTTGCCACCATATAATACCACCTTTATTAAGTATCATATACAAATAGGATAAATCTAAGAACAGTGGACCTTTGCATAATACTGCTTTATATCTATTCTCTAGTTTAAATTCCTGATAGTGCCTGTGTTCACTCACAGGAAACCTAGTTGGAAGGATAAATTACGTGGTCACTCCATTCATAACAGGTGTTATTGACTGATGAGGTTTATAGAGAGATTTATAAAGTTAAAGGAGGTGAAGTCACTAATGTCATTTGTCTCATGCTTCAATAATTTTATCAGCTTGACTTTCAGAGAAAAATGATAGTAAACAGATATTTGTTAAAATTTAGCAATTAGTTATTTAACAATTTCAATTTTGCTGCTGGGTACCAAATGAGAAAGATATTAAAGGGGAGAGGTTAAATGAAGGTAGCATATCTAATCGATGTGCAACACCCAAGGCTGCTTCCCCTGCCTTGCCTGAGTTAGAAATAGAGTAATTAAATTTTTAGTAAGAATCTGTAATTGAATGGCGTTTTGAAAGATCAGAAGGTAGGACAGAGAAGGAGAATAAGAAAAACAGATGAGATCAAATGAATAGAATTGATATAAAAGAGGAATGAATAGTCAAGAAAAATTTTAATCATGTCAGAATTATATTTTAAAAAGGCCCTAGAAATATAAATAATCCATTCCTTCATTTCAGTCATTCATGAACAGGTGTGATGAAATATTTAGTATTATCTTATAAAAATGTGAAAAACGTGAATGCAAGCCGGAGAATATTCACAGAAAAGGAACCTACTGTATCCATAAAGTTCACATGAATTATATTATCCATAAAGTGAAGGAAGACATGGGGCTTTTCTTTTCTTTTCTTTTCTTATTTTTTACTTTTATTTATTTATTTTTGGTTGTTGAGATTTGGCC
>NW_003852404.1:11879070-11902082 GCF_000181295.1 Otolemur garnettii | reverse complement strand
ATTTTAAGAAGTCTCCCAGACTGCATGAGAGTCTGAGTTTTGTCTCTTTTAATATAGAGAAACTTTAACAATTCAGCAAAAGGATAAAAAGACATTCAAAGCACCACAGCAGCTGTAATACTGGACAGAAGGCTGTTGTCCCCATTTGATCTTGGGGCTTGTTTACTTTTGTTACTGTATCTAACTTGCATTACTTGTTTCTGTGAAATACCAAAGACAAATACTGAACTGAGTGGAAAGGTGAAGAAGGACTCGGTTCTGTGGGTGGGATGGAGAGGCAAGAAAAATGCCGGAGGAAAAGCAACTCATTCAGTCTTTTCAGCACTATTTAGTGGGACGGATGCAGTTTTAAATATAGATCTTTGTCTTGAGCACGAAATAATGAGGAGTTCTTTATGAGTCTTTATTTTTCTAACCTCTCAAATGTACAGAATTGTTTTCACTAAAATTTTTTACATTAATTTAAAATCCTACCACTTCAGTGAAAGAGTTCAAGACAACAAAGTCATTTGAGCCCTACAACTGCAACTTGGATCACCAAAGACCTCTTCGTGCTGTTCCATCAAATTCCATTGCTTCCCCAGCTCTGCCAATTTACTTGAAAAGTGTGCGCCCCTGGACTCTGAGCCTCTCTTGGAGAACAATTTGGACATAGTACCTTACAAATCTTCCAGGCCAATAGCTTGTTATTTTTGCATAGCAAATTTATCAGCTTGAAAATATATTTTGCACTGTGCTTTTTTAAAACACAAAAAAACAAATAAAAGTTATATGCTTGCCATTTTTAACATTCCAGGAAATAAAAGATGAATTTGTCTTTTCCATATAATAATTCTTTTCAGACTCAGTTATTCTATATTTATTACTTGATAGCTGCTCCTGTGTTTTTCTAGCTAAGCTAAGAGTAAAACATTTACTGACTCTTTATAATAACACAGACCTCATACCCTACACATTTTTAGAGGAGAAAAACATTTTGGGGAATACAATTTTTCGCTATCAACCTGAGGTCATAAAGTCAATGTCGTACATTATGCTGAATTGAACAGAGAAAAAAGTTTGTGCATACAATACGGCAGGTACATTAAAACAAAACACATTCAACTTTAAGGTAAAATTTAAGGTAAAATTTGTTCACTTTTTTGTCCTATAAATTATGAATCCTTAAGAATAATATTTTAATGATATACTAATAAAATATACTTAAACAATAAACTATTGTCGCTAGACTTTTATTTATTCCTAAAAATATGTCAGGTATTGTGATAATTACTTTGCATACATCATTTCTAATTCCCAAAATCACTCAGACAGATATATGTCATAATCTTGATTTACAGATGAGCAAGCTTAAAATCAAAAAGACTCATTAGGAGAAGGTCACATAGCTATGAGAGAGTTATAATCAGATTTGAAACTAAGTTTTGTTGGCTTTGAATATTACAAGTTAGAATATTTATTCCAAGTAGTTATTTGAAAACATTAATAAAATGGATAAACCTGTAGTCAGGCTAACCCAGAATAATAGATAGAATACACAAATTACTAATATCAGGGATGAAATAGGGGTAATAACTGTTGTCCTATGAAAGCTAAAGGATAACAAAGACATAGTACAAACAATTCTAAGATCAGAAATATAACCGATAAAATGGAAAGGTACAATCTAACAAACCCCACTGCAAAAGAATATATAATCACAATAGGGCCATAACTGTTAAAGAAATTGAATCAATAATTAATAGTTTTCTAAATAAGGAACCAGTAGGCCTGATGGTTTCACTGGCAAATTTTACTAAACATTTAGTGAAGAAAAGTTAACCAAAGTATGTATAATCTCTTTTAAAAAATGAAATCATTAAGAGCCCTTCTTAACATATAAGGCAGGATTACCCTAATACTTAAAGCAGATAAAACAATTACAAGAAAGGAAAACTAGAAATAAGTATCTTGATGGATGTAAATGTAAAATACTTCAACAAATTATCAGCAAATCAAAGTAAATAATATATAAAACTGCATACTACAGCCAAGTGGGATTTATTATAGGCTTTAAAGGCTGATTCAATATTTGAAAGTTAATTAAGGTAATACATCGTGTCAACAGTCAAAAGAAATATCACATGATCATATCAATCATCATAGAGAAAGCATTTTACAAAATACAATATCCGTTCATAATGAAGTTTCTCAACAAACTAGAAAGAAGAGAACTTCTTCGACTTGGCAAAACACATCTATAAAATTCTATAGTTAACAGCATACTTAATGATAGGAAACGAGACAATTTCTCCCCATGACTAGTTTTAAGACAAAGATATTCTCCCTTAGCACACTTATTTAACATTGTACTGGAAGTATTAGCAAATGCAATTAAAAGGGAAAAAATAAAATATATACAGATTGGAAATAAATAATAAAATTGTATTTGCAGATGTCATGAACGTATGTACAGAAAATCCCAAAGAAGTGACAAAATTACTCCTGAAACTAATAACAATTACAGCAACTTCATATGATATAATCTTATAAATATACAAATATCAAATTGTTTTCCTATATAACCTGTAATAAGAATCATAATATGAAATTAAAAGCACAATACCATTGACATTAGTACAAAAAATTAAGTGTTTTGGTATAAACATAAAGTTGCGTACAAAATCTAAATGAGGAAAGCTACAAAATTTCAGTGAAAGAAGCACAAACATCCTAATAAATGGAGAGATATCTCAGTTTATGAATAAGAAAATACAATATTATTAAGAAGTCAAATCTTTGCAACTCAATCTCTAGATTCAAAGCAATCTTAATGAGAATTCCAAAAGCCATTACATGGATAGCACCAAATGATTCTAACATTTATGGGAAAAGGAAAAAGATCCAGAATACCCAACACAGTAACAAAGAAGAAAAAAAATCAGAGGATGAAATAGTCTTTCCATAAGATCCACCAAATTTGCTTCTTGATATTTACTTAGTGAATTGCAACCTTATATGCACATAAAAACCTGCAGGGAGATATTTATAGGAGCTTCATTTAAGATTGCAGAAACACTGGAAACAATCAAGATACCTGTCAATCGGAAAATGGATAAACAGCATTATATTTATACAATGAAATATTATTTGGCAATAAAAAATAAGCTATCAAACTAGAAAAGGTTGGGTAAACTAAATTTTTATTGTTAACTAAAAATGCCATATGCTGTATGATTCCAATTTTATGAGATTATAAAAAAGACAAAACTGTAGAAACAAAAAAAAAAATCAATGTTTAGCAGGAATTAGGAGGTAGAGGGGAGGGATCAATTAGTTAATGACAGTAGATATTTAGGGTGAGGAAACTATCCTAAATATTTGCATGGCATTATGTCTTTCAAAACTGTACAAAAAATAACTGTACACAAAATTACAGGTAAAGGAAGTAAGAAAGAATCTCAAAACAAGCAGGTTTCAAATAATAACACGGAAGTAGTCTTACTGTTGATAATAACATTGACTGTGAATAGATTAAACTCTCCCATCAAAAAAACATAGAGTACTCAGATGAAAATAAAGAGCCAAAGAGTCACTTACATGTTGCTTTTGAGGAAAGTCACTTCACCTATAAAGACACACATGGACTAACAATAAAGGACATGATATGGTGAATACTCTTTTGCTTCAGGTATGTGATGTATAGTTTGTTTAAGCAGTAAAATATACTTTTTAAGAGCAAAGACTAATTTTTCTATTGTCTGTATGACCTTAGCCAAGTTTCCCACCTCTTCTGGGCTTTATTTTCCTTATCAGCAGTGTACAATGTACAATATACCTAGTACAGTGCAATGGTTTCTACTGTGCAGGGCTCCTATGAGGATTGAAGTGAGTTAAAACTTGTAAAGTACCAAAAACAGTTCTGGGCATATAGCAAGTGCCCACTAAGTAGAAAGTGTTAAAGCCATGTTTGCTACTGCTGCTGCTACCTTTTTTCTTATTACCATTGTTACTATTACTGTCTCAATCCTAATGGGTTACCAATCGAGATGTCCATACAGTCAATGGGAACATTATCTTATCTCATGTCACATTAACCATGGAAATGGTGATCATTTAGGAGGTACACCTGCACTCAGAGTCCTTCAATAGTTATATCTGTTACCAAATAATATCTTGCATTACGGTCGCAGACCCACACCACTCGTGACACTCACTAACACCTCATTAGGTGTAGAGTTTTGAAGTTGACTTTTTTTCAGCTAGAGTTATGCAAATATTATGTGTACTCACTGCTCAATTAAACCCAACTCTACCAAAGTGGAAAATGCCTGACACTGCACAACAGCTGTCCGTAGTTCTCCAAGTCGCATACCATAGGTGTACTGTCAGCTTTATGACAAGAATATGCATCCTCTGGGAGATATTTGCTACAATTACTTAAATTCCTTGCACTTAAAGCTGTCAGGAATTCTCCAGAGGAACAAAGCTATATCTGTAATTATTATGCCTTCTATTCTGCTATATCTTCACATCTCTGTGAATCTTGATTAGGTTAAGTGCATCATTAATCTTCAACATATCAACCCAAGAACACAATCAAAATCTAATGGGATAATGACTAGTATTGAGAGAATACGGAGGATCTTGCCCAAGAATACACTCTACCCCTCCATATGTTGCATTATTACAAATACGCACTAATTTGCACAGATCCAGAATTTCTAACTCTTTGATGAAAGTAGGCATCAGTAGGTTTTTTCTGTAACACAGTGCATCGCACACCTCTTGGGAGCAGGACACAATTACAAGAGGGACTTTACCTAGCAACTGCAACCTAATTCTTTGTACCCTGAATAAATCTCAAACAATAAAAATAATTTCTGTAACAGAGCAGGTAATAAATACATTTGGCTTCGTGGGATGTATGTAGTCTCTGTCACAATTACTCAACTCTGCTGCTATGTGACCATAGACAATAAGTAATAGTGAGCATGGCTGCATTCTAATAAAATTCTATTTATGGACACTAAAATTTGAATTACATATAATTTTTACATGTCACACATATTATCGTCCCTTAATTTTTTTCTAATATTTAAAAACTCAAAAACAAATCTTTGCTCACAAACCATAAAATGCATGTGACAGGCTGGATTTGGCCCACAGATTACAAGTTTCCTGAACCCTGAATTATAGGAAACAGAACAATTGGAGTATAACAAGTCATCCTAGGTACCACAACTGTGACCTAAAAGATTAACTAGAAATATAAAATGATTCAAGGTATACACTATAGCATTGGTTTTATTTTTATAATTTCTTTATTTAAAACTTTTACTTGGGGCCAGACATGGCGGCTCATGCCTGCAATTCTAGCACTCTGGGAGGATGTGGGAGGATCTCTCTGAAGTGGGAGGATTCCTTGATCTCAGGAGTTCAGTAACAGCCTGAGCAAAAACAAGACCCTGTCTCTACTAAAAATAGGGGAAAAAAAGAAAGCTGGGTGTTATGACTGGCACCTGTAGGCCAGCTACTCAGAAGGCTGAGGCTGAAGAATTGCTTGAACCCAGGAGCTTGAGGTTGCTTGCAAGCTAGGGTGATATCATTGCTCATTAGGCTGGCTGACACAGCTAGACTCTGTATGGAAAAAAAAATTATTCCTTTGACAACAGGTATTATAGATTATAATTTCCCATCTATCATTTGTTAGTTTGACTGTCTTAAGTGAAAACTTATCCTCTAGAAATCTGTTTCCAAAGTATGGTATATGGGAGATACTACTCAGTACTACTCAACTCTCACTGTGTACCAGGATCATCTATGGAAAAGACAAACCCTGATGCGCACAGGTGTGGCTTCAACAGGTGATTCCAATCTGTAGCCAGGGTTGGAAGCTGCTGGGCTACTGAGCTTCAGATCTCTTTCTGATTGCTAAATCCAAGGATTTATATTCTGTATAGTCACATAAACATAATTCTCAACAATAACACAGGATTAATTTAGAGAATATTAAATTTAAATAATAACCTGAAACACTTTTCCAAAAAACTCAGAACCATAAAACTTGTTATTTTTCATGGTGGCAAAGAAAGAAAACAGACAAACTGTTATCTTGCTATTGAGAGATGAACAGAATAGATAGACAAAATAAGAAAACAAAATAGAGATAAATAATATATATTTCATCCCAACAGTGAGACCTTTGAAAATTCCTGGGGAGAAAAAAAGAACAAACAAACAGTAATATTCTGAAAGTCTATACTCTTATGTTTTTCTCAAGCCCTACTTCACCAGTTAGAGTGCTTTGTTGTTGAACAATTGCAGCCTCATTTCTCTGCTTCCAATTTCATTATTCAAAAGACAGTTCATACAAAGATGCAAAAATAGGCAGTCTACATTTTGTAATGTATGGTTCATTTGTTTCTAACTTTTCACAATTTCCACAGTCAGTATCTTATCTGTACTCATCTGATTCCATTGTCAACAGTCAGTGTCTCAAAAACAATCATCAGAAAAAATCTGATGATCAAGCAAAGCTTAGTCACATAAGCTTTGTGACTAAGATGTCCTAAAATAAGGGACACGCACATACACACACAATCTTCTGGGATGAGTGATTTAAAAATGGGTATTTTGAAGCAGGGAACTGGTGGTAAATAGGTATATTTCATGAACCTATAGATTTGGATTGGTGAACACAATAACAGTTCTTAAAGGGGGTTTGATAAGCAAGTTGTCTGTCCTAATTAGCTATGAGAGTTGAGCTGGCTCATAGTCTTGTCTTCAAAAATTATCTGTTAGAACAAGTAGCTAAGTTATTTTTGCTGAATTTCAATATTACTTAACATAGGACGTGTAAATATGCTCATCACTTTTATTTTTTAACATAAAGGCAGAAAGGCATGCCTGGACCTGGCATGGTTTAACACAGGGATAGAATATTATGTTTATAGTAACACTCAATGATCTTCTGGGAAGACATTATTTTAAGCTGGGGTGTCTTAGTCTGTCTTGTGTTGCTATAACAAAACACTTGAGGCTGGGTAATTTATTAAAAATAAAGGCTTATTTGTTTGTTGATTTATTTATTTATTTGTAAAGCAAGCATGGAACAAAGTTTATTGAGGAAGAGAAAGGTAGGTTTACAGAATAAGAGGCAGATATAGGTTTACAGAACAGGATATGTTCCCCACAGACAGTGAACAGACCTCCATTGCCAAGGCAAGTAGGCAAAGAGGTTGAATCAAGGCTTATTTATCTTGCAACGCTACGAGCTGGGAAGATCAACTACATGTTGATCAACTACTTGTTTTCCTTGCATCATAATATGGTAGAAAAGGTCAAAATGGAAGCAGATATGTGTGAAGAAGGAAAAATCTTGATAGCATCCTGGCTATATAACAACTCATTCACAAAGAGAACTATCTCATTCTCTTGAGAACTAATCCAGTCTTGTCAGTGTAAAAAGTGACTCACTACCATGGGCACTGTACCAACCCATTTACTAGGGATCCAGCCCAATGATGCAATCACCTCTTGTTGGACCCCACCTCACAATCTAAATAAAAACATTGAAATGACAAATGAAGAATTTCAAATATGGATTGCATGACAGCTCAACAAAGTACAAGAAAAAACAGAAAGCCAAGAAAAAGAAGCCACAAAAATCATGCAGAGAAAGCATGAAAAACTCTCTAAAGAAATGGAATTAGTAAAGATAAACAAAATAGAACTTCTGGAAATAAAAACTTCATTCAGGGAATTATAAAACACAGTGGAAAGCCTTAAGAATAGGCCAGATCAGGCAAAAGAAAGAATCTCAGAGTTTGAAGATAAGACCTTTGAGCTAACCAAATGAGTTGACAGGAAAGAAAAGAGAAATAAGAGGAATAAAGCCTACGAGAAATGTATTCTAGGCCTCCCAGAGGATGAAGAAGAAAATAAACAAGTTTGCCAGGTACAAGAATAGGAATAGGAGTCCTATTCATAGGACTCCTGGGAGGTTTATCATACAGAGGAAATCACCATAACACAGCCATTAGACCAACCAGTATAAACATAAAATAAGCACTCCTTAAGCAACAAGGCAAAAACATTAGGTAGCTAATAGGAAAACCTGTAAGATTGATAACTGCAGATTTCTCAACTGAGGCCTTACAAGCCAGCAGGGAGTAGAGCCCTATTCTCAGTCTTCTAAAACTGAAAAGGCCAGCCTAGAATTTTGTTTTCTACAAAACTAAAGTTTTTACATGAGGGAGAAATGAAGGCTTTCTGAGGGAATTTGTCAAGACCAGACCTGTTCTACAGGAAGTACTCGGAACTGCATTAAACAGTGACCAACACAATAGATGCTCACCAGTGTAAAATATCCCATCAAGCTCAGAGCCTATAAAACATAATGACTCAAAATGTAAAACAGAGCAATAAAGTTCTACTCAACAGAATGGACAGAAATTATTCCACTTATCGATTCTTTCAGTAAATGTGAATGGCTTGAACTCCCTACTCAAGAGATAAGGGCTGATAAATAGATAGAAAAATACAAGCCAATATCTTCTGTTTCTGGGAAAATGAAAACAGATTAACTCTAATGATTTTAATATGTCCCCTGGGATAAGCTACAGTCCCAGTTACTGTGGGTGTAGCTGTGTAGACATTCTCTAGAAGCGATTACAGTGGGTAGTTGATTTTATTCGTTTTCTTGTAATTTTTAAATCCTTCCCTTTATCGAACCCTCTCAACACCTCCAAGAATTAAAAACATTATACCAAGGAGGACAAAATAGACTTAAAGCAAAGCCAATTTATGATCATTTATTTTGAACACTGGAGATTATCCTAGATAATCTCAGTGGGCCTGATTCAATCAGAGAAAAAACACTGAGACCAGAACCGAGGATGCCCTTTAAAAAAAAACAATTCCAGCTGTGAACATCAGCTTCACCCTGTGCCTGGGAGTTTCACCAAGGCCTCCCTGGTGCCGCCCACAGAGTTCAAACCTGCCTCACCAGTCCTCACTATCACGTCAGCCAGTGTCTTACAAAAAACCTCTGAATATACATCTCTCCTGGTTTTGCTTCTCTGCTTCGACCCTGATTGGTACAGTCATATTTTTGGTGTCTGGTGATAGCTCTTCCAACCACTGATTTAGTTAATTTGTTGTATGATCATTTGTCAGAACTTTTCATGGGACAACAGCCTCATAGCATTTATGACAATGACTGAGTAATAGGACTGAAGCCTCCTGTGGTCACACATTTGAGCACAGTCACCCTAGAAAACAGTAAGAGAGGATAATAATGACAATCTATGGTTAGCTTCTAAGATGGAAGCCAAATAAGTTCATATTAACAAATCCCTGTCTTTATCTGAAGGGTTTACAGAACTGAATTTAACCCAAGTAATTTAACTGCAAATATAAGTAAGGTAAAGGAAGGCAAGCCATTTCTTACCTTTATGCATCCTTTTTGTTATATTAAAGCAACCCAAGGGATCTATGAAGATGTAGACACACCATTTTCCTGAGGCAACATTTGCCTTCCTCTGAGCGATTAATCTTGGCCTTAGCCCAGTTTAACACAGAAACAGGAAAATTACCTAAGTCCAACATGTGCACTTTTTAGCACAAGGACAAAAATTCGTGTTGATTTCATCTTTTCGCATAAAGCTGTGTTGTTCTTAACATATCAAATTTAATTTTTCCCATTTTTACCATCATCAATAGATTTTTCTCTAGTTATTCAGCAAACATATTTTTCTTTTGGGTGGTTACCAATAATTTTTCTTTCATGAAAAGTTTCTCAACAATAGAATTTAATATTTGAGAAACATTTATTTTATTTATTTATTTGTTTTTAGACAAAGTCTTATTCTGTCACCCTGGGTAGAGTGCCATGGTATCATCATAGCTCACAGCAACCTCAAACTTTTGCAAACGTTTGGGCTCAAGCCATCCTCCCGCCTCAGCCTCTCAAGTAGCAGAGACTACAGGGATGTGCCACCATGCCCAGCTAGTTTTTCTATTTTTAGTAGAGACAGGATCTCACTCTGGCTCAGAATGGTCTAGAATTCCTGAGCTCAAGCAATCCACCTGTGATGGCCTCCCAGAGTGCTAGGATTATAGGCACGAGCCGCCACAAAATGAAAACAAAGGGAAAAAAAGCAAGGGCCCAAATCACAGTCAATGAGGGTTTACCTCACTGTTTCCCAGTTCCTTCTGCTAGTCTCGGGACTACAAATAAACACAAATGCATCAATTCTTTTAGATGGTTTTCTCTTGACCTAAACTCTTTGCTTCCCTGCTTCTTCCCCATGTGCCTGTGCTGCCACACCAAACCCGGGGTGAACATGTCACCTCATCTTCAACCCTTCTTTCCCTAATCCTTGGGGCATTTTAATGAAGGAAGTACAAAATATTAAAGGGATCAGGAACTCAGGATTTTTTTTTTTTTTTTGAGCTGGTTCCCAGCATGAAACATCATTAGATTCCTGGCCTTCCTGCCCTCTTCTCTGCTTCTGAAAAACTCTAACTCACTTTTCCTAGATTTAGATAATTCTCAGTGTTTCCAATCACCTTCATCTCTTAAATATCAAACTCGAGGAATAGTAAGTCTTCTTTAAGCCCCAAGCAAATGAATGTGTTTTGCTTTAATCACATGTTTAGGTGACCATGGTTTTCAGGGAACCACAAAACATTTGGTCTCCTGAGAGCAAACCTTTGCTTTTGGGTGCAAAGGTTTTCTTATCCAAGACCTTATTTCAAGTTCCTTATTGGGAATGAAGGTTATAGTAAATCAGCCCTCCAGGAACGAAGAAGAAATCTGTCTCACACAATTATACATTTAAACTTTTGAATACCTCACCATACAAATATTTCCACCTTCGCTATTTGATACTTGAGAAAACAGAGTCTTGGGATGATTAGAAACCTGCCTTTGGTCACATAGTTAGTAAGTAATATGGCCAGATTCTAAAGGCTAGTTTTTTTTTTTTATTATTATTACACTACTGCACCTGGTCTGTTATTTGCTTTCATTAATCTTTACCCTGTGTAAGAAGTATTGTTATTATGTTTATAATCATCACCATCGTCATCACTTCTTCACCTCTCTGACGTATTTTCTCAGCTACTCTCTTTTCAAAGGAGTTTGGATAGACTTTCTCTTCATTTCCTTGAAAATCAACATCTCATCCATCAAAATAGTTTCACATTGTTTTGTATGGAGATGGCAGAGTAAAGGATCAAGCTTTGTTTTAGAGGAGAGAGAGAAGAAAAATTTACAAGCCCAGGATGAACAAGACAAAGTTGATGTGTTCCCGGGGAAGGAGCACTGACCTTTTGGGGTTGTTAATTAGTAGACTTTTTTGAGCAACTTTAGATTTACAGAAATATTGAGAAGAAATAAGTTCTTCTTGAGAAGAAACAAGCACTTTCTTACCCCTCTCTGGTTTCCTCTATTATTAACAAGAGTCCAGAGTTTACATTAGGGTTCACTGTTTGTGTTGTACAGTCAATGGATTTTGACAGACATACAATAACATTTACCCACCATGATAGTATCACACAGGATAGTTTCCTTGCTCTAAAAAAAAAAAAAAAAAAAAAATCCCGTGTGTTCCCCTATTCATCCTTCCTTTCCTCCCCAGGGGATCCTAGCCATCAAAAATCTATGTATGGTCCCCATAGTTTTCCCTTGTACAGAATGTCACATAGTTAGAATCATATAACATATCACCTTGTCAGGTTGGTTTCTTTCACTTAGTAATATACATCGAATGAATCTTGACATTTTTTCATGTCTTGATAGGTCATTTCTTTTTTATCCTGAATGATATTTCATTCTATGGACGTACTGTAGTTTGTATACTCATCTATTGAAGGAAACCATGGTTGCTCCCAAGTTTGGGTAATTATGAATAAAGCATCTATAAATGTTTGTGTGCTGGGTTTTTGTGGGCATAAGTGTTCAACTGATTTTCATAAATACCAAAAGGAGCAACTACTGGATCATATGGAATAAATACACTCAGTTTTATAAGAAGCTGCCGCACTCTCTTCCACAGTTGCTATACAGGTCTGCATCCGCATCAGCAGAGAATGAGAATTTCTTTTGCTCCACATCCTCACTATCAGTATTTTGGATTCTGACATTCTAAATAGATGTGGACTAGCATATTGTTTATTTCCAATTTCCAAGAGACACGACATTGGGCGTCTTTTGATACGATCATTTCATAACTGGTATCTTCTTTGGTGAGGTATCTGTTCAAAAATTTTGCCCATTTCTTTTTTTAGTTGGATTGTTTTCTTGTTGTTAAGAGGGAATTTTTCCCAAAGCATTTCTAGGATTCCAAAAGTAAACAGGCGACCTAGCTGTTGAAGTAGATAAGCATGTCAGGGCTCAATAGAATTCTGATTATGTAAGTGACTCTCAATTTTTTTCATAATAAATGTTCCTTTTTTATTTGTAAATTTTATTCCATAGATTTTATATTTTTGAATTTTTTACATAAAATATATAGCCCTTAATAAAATATTTTCTATGTTTCAAATTAATCAAACCTCTGTAATTAATTATAACTTGTTAAATTAAAATCAGATCACACTACATAAAATCAATTCTAACCAAAACCAAAAAGATGCAATATTACTTTGTGGATAATATTTTTGTAAGTTTATATTGAAAAACTGAAAACACTATTAAGCACCTACTATTCCCTAGAGTTCCAAAGACTACAGTTTGGAACAACTAGAGAAAAATTGCATAGCCCAGAGGTTTCTCTTGTTATGGTAAATTTTTTTTCATTTTTATAGGCAATGGTCATATGCTCCATAGATATATTTTTGCACTTTCCTTTCTATCAACACAGAAAATGTTCAAATTTAGTTTATTTACTCCTCTATTTCATTAACAATGACACTAGATAATGTCAGTTGAATAACTATTGTTTTCCAAGCCCTGGGGTCAGCGCTATACACTCAGTTTCTCATTTGCTCCTCCCAAAAACATGAGAAGAGGCATTATGGTCCCCGTTTTATAGATAGAGATAGGAAAGCATTATTAACAAGATCAGTACCAGAGCCCAGATATGACTTCTACCCTGTCCCGACTCAGCCCCTACTCTGCCAGACACAGTATATAAGCTCACCATAGTAGCTTGTGTAAAACACACATGCATCTATCACTGCTGAGCTGGAAAGCCTTGGAGCATGTTTTCCATCTCCCTTCAGTCAAACTCACTAAACAATAAAAAAGAATCCTAGTGATTTACTCCAATGTAAATGCTAATTTCTATGGCCTAGATCTATGACAGAAGCAGAAATAAAGTTTTTATAAATGCAGAGGATAGAGAGAGTCAACCCTTTAGAGCTCAGAGTAGATGACATCTGACCTGGATCCTAACAAATGAATAAGTTCTAAGCAGCAAAAAATGATGGAGGAGATATTCAAGGCAAAAGAAACAGATACAGATGGATGATACAGAGTTCCATATGGACAGAGAGTGATGTATGTCTTTCTATCACAAGAATATCCCTGATGATAAGAAGACTATGCACAATGTAAACCAAATGTAAAATAAAACAGAATAAAAACAAAAATTAAGAGTCAGCATAAATGACAGCCTTTCTTTTGTTTTATAAAGTCTCAATAATATGTCAAGTCAAGGTGTAGGAAATAACTGTATAAAGTTCTTTAAAATATAGTTCTTCCATCTATGCCTTTGAATTATTAATAAGTATTCTAAAGTTAAAAAAAGAATACTGGGTGTATACATATATTATATATGCACACATACACATGCACATATATATTATATATACTCACACTCGTAGTGTGTATAAATATATGTACATATATACACACACACACACACACGTTTTCACGTATATATGTACACACACACACATCTGCTCTGTGGCCAACCGAGCCTATAATGTACATCTTCCACGTGACTTATAATACACAGCACAACTAAGCCCCTAATAGGTGTAAGTGACTGCCACCTGTTAGAAACTGAGGGAGATAAATGAATAGTTGCTCTATGCTTAGCTCTATTCTTTAAAGCCTTACAACCAGCCAGATCAACCACATCAATGTGGGTCATTCTCTTCTATTTTTCGGAAGTGACAATTACTTTGACACAAAAAATACTTCCTATATTTTAAAATAGGCCACAAGAGACCGAACGCATCATCTTTCCTCTTTTCCTTGTTCTTTCTTGCCTCCCCAGGCCAGAAATATGTAAGAGAACAGGGAAATGAGGGATAAAGAAATGCACTTCATGTCTTCTTGACCATTAAATGTACCTGAACTATTACTCTAAATGTGTTCCAGCGAATCTGGAAAGGCCTTCAGTGTAAATGATTCAGAGGGAGAACTTTTGTAACTTTCTCATTTGTGCAAAATGAGCAAATGAAATTGTTATTTAACTAGACCAAGGTAGTTATTGGACAAATGCTCAACTCTGTGTTATTTGCTCAGTATGACCATCCTGGGTGCAGTAGGAAGTACAGAAGGACACATGATCAATGCCCTAAAAAGGCTTACGACATTTTTTGAGAAAAAATAAAAGACATGGGAACTAACAGTTACCTAAGTGGTCTACGATATTTTCCATCTAAAAAGATATGTCCTGAAAGAAATATCTACATGAAAAAGCAAATAGTTCAAAAATCCAAACCAAACTCATTTTAGGTATGTAGAGACTTTAACATATGCAAAAAAATAATCTTCAAAAACCATCATCAGGGTGGCACCTGTGCTCAAGGAGTAGGGTGCCGTCTCCACATACCAGAGGTAGAGGGTTCAAACCCAGCCCCAGCCAAAAAACTGTAAAAAAAAAAAAAAACTGTCATCAGTTTTTCATTTTTATCTCTCGGTTCACTTTTTGATAATTTTTTCCTTCTGCTAAGCATGATGAAATGTGTTTTCATGAAAGTTTTTGTTATGATAGTGTTATGATAAAGATAAATAAGTGGCAGGTTATTATTCAAAACTTGACTTTGGTCATTCCAAAATAATTGAGAGTATATTTTTGTAGTAGTATTATAAAACTTTTTCAACCAATGCACTTGAGAAAGCAGAATTTTGGAAAGATTCCCTCTTTTGTGACCTGAGCTTTTTACATTAACTTCCATGTGCTTCCGGAGCTCACAATGCAAATTCTTCTATTGAAAATTTCTATTCCTATTAAAAGCATGATAGTATGTGGTAAAGTCTGTATTTATAAATCTTTTTGTAAATATAAAGTAATTGACTTTGCATGAGATTTTAAGGACTTAAGCAGAGCAAAATCTATTCTTAAAATGAGATGAATAAAAATTTATTATTCATTGGAAATTTGGCCCTGATTTCATAAGTATTAATTGTACAATAAAAATGACAAGAGTAGCTTCTTCACAATTTATGGGGGTGGTGATTAAACCAATTATTTCAAGGTCAATGTCAGTTTTCAGCTTCTAACTTTCCTAGGTACCGCACTTTGTTTTATAATATTGCTCTCTTTTTGCCCATTGATTACTTTAGAGATTAGTTTGATTGTATATAAATTTGACCTCAAGAATGCTGAGTGTCTAAAACACTCTGTGCAAAAACAGTTTAAATAAATATGTCCATATGTATAGCATATACTTAAACTGGAGAATCAGACATTTTAAACTCTTTTTTCTCCTTTTTAACCCAGTCGGTCATCAGGTGCCATCGCCTCCTTAGATGTGTCTCTAAAAGTCACTCCCTCTCCTCTCTAAGTTTTAGCTTCTTTCCATCTCATAACTCTCTCAATTTTATGTTGGTCATCCTTCATTTCCTGCCCCATCAAATCCATTCTTAAGACCACCGTCAGGCAATTTTTACTGAAACACTGTTTTTACCATTGAAATCCTTTTCTCAGAGACACATAATGATTGCCTCATTCCTTTCACATTGTCTAAAAATCCTTTTACTCCCTGAACCTTAATGTCTGCTTTGGGAAGAAAGTTTCCTCTATTTGTGTGTTTTCATTACACTGAGCTTTGTAGATTTACAGAGCTATTCCTACCTGCAATGCCTTCCCTCTCTGAAATCACTAAATTGCACGTGTGTCTGTATCTAATACACACATATAAAGCTTACATGTTAAATCTGCAACTTACATATAGATTTTGAGAGTCCACATTTTCCATAAATTTCCCTGACATTTATAATTTCCTTGTATCTTTTTTTTCATCACTGTTATTTCTGTTGTGAAGCATTCTGTAGTCTCCCCAACCAGCCAGGCATCCGAAACCTCAAGAAGGCTTCAATTTTATTAAAACTGTTCATTACACACTTTCTGGTCTCTACTGTTCCCAATAACTACCCTGCTCTTGGCTCAATTTAATCCACACTAGAAATTTTCTCCACATCCCCCTAACTTATATTTGGTTTAATCATGCCAAAAATGTATGATTGGTAAGCTTATTATTATCCTCATTTATTAATAGGGAAACAAGAATGCAAAAGATTGTGGCTTAAAGCTTTAAGATCACAGGGTAGATAAGTATCAAAATGAGAGCCTGTGGACTCAGGTTCATAGTTATATTTTTAAATAGACCTGACCTTGGATGCTTCTTAAAGAGCCAAATCTGACCCATGTTTCTATATTTATTGTCACCTGTTTTTAGCCTTTTTACCCTTTTTTCTATGGTTAAGTTAGCATCTTTGCTGTGCTGTCTAGGCCAAAATAGTTTGATTTTCAGTGATCTGTATGTGAAAGTATGAACTTGAATCCGGACAACTACAATTATTTCTTTATACACACAACCACACACGAAAGAAAATGATGAGCATGCTAAAACCAAATGCAATTTTATTTCCTAATGGGATGAACCGAGCATAAATGTGATAAAGTGTGCAATGGAGAATAATTATCAGCCTTCCTCTTCAAACAAGACTAGGTTCTGCAAAGTTGATTTGAATATAAACGCAAAATATGTTGACAAGAACACATTTGGAGAAAAGCAATAATACTTACTAAAACAGACTATTAAATTATCTTTTAATAACTTTATAATAGCAAATGTAATACTGTGAAAAACCTCAACATCACTAATAAAATCATGCATGTCTGATTTAGCAAAAATAGATAAGATTTAAATCTGATTAATTTTATAAGGAGTGCTATAAAGTGAATTTGTTTTGCTAAAATGTCTGCTAAAAAGAAGGAATCATGTGAACTCGGTTCTTTCAGATTATCAAATACAAGAATTACCACACATAGGAAATAGACTTAAAAACATGTATGCTTACAAGACAGAGACAGGATTAGTATGTGATTGTATTTTTTTTATATTGATGTGATTTGGTATGTTAATGTGATGTTATAAATTTTAAAATATGGTCCCATTTGAAAAAAGAGCATATTTTGATATTTGCCTGGGTTTGTGGATGTGTTACTATCTAGGATTTTAATGTTTATATTATCTGGTATTAACTAGCAATATGGTTTATATGGCAACAACTAATATTTATATTTAATACATCATATTTTATACTCTAAACATAATGATCAAAAAGAAAAATAATAAAAGAAAATGTGCTGATCTAAGATTAGATTTGTGCTAAATGCATACGATTATATTGTGAGTATGCATAATTACATGCATGCATACAATTGTCTCATTTTGGAAAATAGTGCTCTAGAAAGGTGACTCTAGCAGATTGCAAGAATGGCTCCCATTTGTCACTTCCTCCTATTTCCAGCCTTTGGCACTCTGCCGTGCCAAAGTGTAATTTCTTAACCTTAGACTTAGCCAACCAACTTGTTATGGCCAATGAAATATAACCAGACGTGACACAGGAAAAGGTTGAAAGGAGCTTTCCAGACCTGACTTTCTTACCCTTGCCCTTCTTTTTTAAAATTTTTTTGCAGTTTTTGGCCGGGGTTGGGTCTGAACTGCCACCTCCAGCATATGAGGCCAGTGCCCTACTCCTTTGAGCCACAGCACTGCCCTATACGCTTGCCCTTCTAATCTCACCACAAGAGGGACGTGCTCAGCTTTGCCTGCCAGTCCCCAAAAGGATGAAGGTCATAAAGAACAGAGCCAAATTGCGCCAGTTGCTCCAGATGAGGCCAGGCTAAATTAGCCAAGAGCCTTCCAACCCATATACAGGAGCAAGCCCATCCTCACAGAGAGCTGTGATAATAGATGATTGTTGTTTTAAGCACTGAGTTTTGGAGGGTCTTACATACCAATAACCAGCTCTCACAGTGACAATATATTCTTCCAGACCACAATTTCATTCTGTAGAAATGAACAGAAAATGGAGCAGCTGAGTCTGGAAAACAAAGACATAAACAAACTGTCCTGAGAATGTCTCTGGGTGTCCGCCCCTCACGGGACTGCAGTAAAAATTATCACATTAGAAACACTGAAACTAGTTTTGTCCACCTTTTTATAAGTCACACTGCACGCTCATATTAATTTTTCCATGTGATTGCCCAAAAATATTTAAGAGGAGGGACAGATATTTTCATACACTTTTCCTTAAATAAAAGCCCTCCAGTAGAGTCAAAATTAAACCAAGGGTTTGTTACCCCTAATCCCCTCCTCCCATCCTGACTTGCCGTGTTTTCATACCATAAATGTAAAGGAAAGAAAGCAGAGGGGACAGCCCAAGTGACAAGGACAAAAACAAACAATGCCATCACACAGTAATGGGGAAAAAATTCCTATGTTTCTGAAGATTAGACAAAGTTCATCTAAGTTCTTGGTACAAGCAAAGAGCACTTCAAAGGGCCACCTGAAACTCAAGGTCCAGTTTAAACACTGAATATCGTCCTGAATTCTATCCCAAGGCAGCTCCCCAGTCACTGGGTCCTTTCTGCCCTTCTAAATGCAAGGAACTGCTACAAAAAAAAAAAAAAAAAGTCAAGTAGTCAATGGTGTTAAGATAAAAGCCTTTGGTGTGGCTTTTCTGTTGTTGGGGAAGAGCTCATAATATTCTATCCAAAACTTCAAATTAAATCTAAGACCTGCCAAGTCATATTTACCTGCAGTGAAGAACTAGAGCAGGGATCTCAGGGAGTTGCTCCTGTTTGAAAACTGATGAATCCATCTTCTCTTCTCAAAGACAGAAACAAGTTAAAATGATGAAAAAGTAAAAATATTATCTTCAAGGAAAGAGGTAGGAAATATAAAATGATAAGAATTCTTAAGACTAATTGGATTCAAAATAAACACATAAATATTTCTTAATCAAGAAAACAATAATTAAATTTAAGAAAAAAGAAGGAAAAAATAGGGGGGGAAAGAGGCAGTATAAATCCATGTCCCTTCTCTTGCTAGCAATGAACTTACCAGACATATAGTTCTAAAGTAGATGATTTTGTCGAATCTTTTGAGTAATATCTTTTTTTGCTTTGTATGCTGATAGCTTTTCATGTAATATAAAATTTTACCTTTGATTATGAGGTATTTGATGATTATTAATATTAATTCTCCTCTCATATTGCATTTCTTAAAATATTTTTGTATCAATTTTTGAAGATACAAGTTTAATAAGAAAATAACAAGAGTTTCATTTTCTCTAATGCTGTTCAATTCCCAAGTAACATGAATCAAAACCCACAAGGAAAGTTTTAGTATTTTTAAATACAAAATAGTGTCAATTTAAAATTAATCCTATTTTGTCATATAAAACGTCTCTAGTCTTTCTTCTTTTCTCAAATATTCTTCAAACAACAATCTACCCATGACATATTTCAAAAATTAACTCTGGGCCAGCCATGGTGGCTTACACTTATATTCTTGCACTTTTAGAGGCCAAGGCAGGAGGATGCTTGAGGACAGTAGTTTAAGTGCAAACTGTGCAACTTAAAAAGAAAAAAAAAAATTAAAGAAAGAAAAAAGAAATTAATTAACTAATTGGGCCTGGTGGCGCACACCTGTAGTCCCAGCTACATTCTAGACTAAGGCAGGAGGATAACTTGAGCCCAGGAGGGGGAGGCTGCAGTGAGCTATGATCATGCCCTGCTCTCCAGCCTGGGTGACAGAGCGAGACCTTGTCAGAAAGGAAGGAAGGGAAGGAGGAAGGAAGGAATTACTTTGAAATAAATATGGCACGATTCCCTTCCAGAAAATAAAGTTGTATGTCTCTTTGACAATAGGGTGTTTGTCGATATTAGGAAAAAAGGGATCAATGAGAAAGAGACTAATCTTTTCTCTTTTTTTGCAATGTCAAGTTGATATGAGGGTACAAATGTCTAGGTTACATTGTTTTCATATCTAAGGTAAAACTCAAGTTATAGTTAAGCCCTCCACCCAGAGGGTGAGCAGGACACCCTCAAACTGTGCGCATTAGGTGAAATCCTGCCAATCACCTTGTGTAGATTATATTTGTATTTTTCTCTCTTATGTGGGTGTAGTTGTTTATATACTGGTTTCATATTAATATTGAGTACATTGGATACCTTTTTTTCCTTTCTTATTCAATCATAAGAAAAGATGGGATTGAAACACATTCTTCTTAGTAAAAAGTCCAATCTTAACAGACGTTCTTTATAGTCACTTACACATATGTGGCTAAGGACAACTTTTCTCTTTGGAATACCACAGCAACATTACACATCCAGCAACTGAGTGACAAACACCAGTGAGTGTTTATCATTGTAAGTGTTATACCTGTGTATACATCTGAAATAACTTTTCCTTCAAAAAAGGAAAAACATCACCACTCACATAAAAGCTAATCCATTGATTTCAAAGATATTTTAGACATTTATTCCAAAGACTTCTAAAGTTGTTTTGTAACACGAGTCTTTGTAACACAAAGACTTATTCTAAAGTTGTTTTGTAATACTTGAAACAATTATGTGTGTATGTATCTTCTCTTCCCTATAATGACAACATCCACGTTTATTTATCTGACCTCTGAATATTATATAACTGGATTATCCACTTGCTGGGGGTTTGTGTTTACTCATGAAGATCTTCTATGAAATAAGAAGAAGATTCTGGGTGATGCTGGATCCTGCTCTAAAGATGGCATATTCTCAAATAAGTGCTTTCTTTTTGAATATACTTTATAATTCCTTAACCACTTCTAATAAAGCTTGAGGATCTGCTTTTTTTAGATTTGACTTTATTCACTTGGCTCTTGACGTCAACTCTATCTATGGTTCACCTTGGAATTGTTCATTCTCTGTTGTTCAGAAAAATTCACAGTAGTGCAATTAACCATGTAGTTCACAGATGCAAGAAATCATGTCATTAAAAACTGATTTTCCAGACGGCACCTGTGACTCAAAGGAGTAGGGTGCTGGCCCCATATGCCGGAGATGGCGGGTTCAAACCCAGCCCCCTGGTATAAAACTGCAAATAAATAAATAAATACTAATAATAACCTTTTTTAAAAAACTGATTTTCCAGGGAGGCCCTGATGCTCATACCCAGAAATCATAGCTATAAAGGTATTTAAGATTATTTTATTTTTAATTTATTTTTATTTATTTCAAATTAATATGGGGATACAAATTTTTAGGTTACAATGTTCTCACTTCCAAGGTAAAGTTCAAATTGTAGAAGAGGCCTTTACCCCAGGAGTGCGCTAAACACCCTCACACTGTGTACTTTAGTTGAAATCACACCAAATGCCCTCCCTCCTCCCTTCCTTCCCCTTGCCATCCTCACTATTCTCCCTTGCTAGACTTCTTTGTGTTTTATCATTCATATGGGCATGGAATTATTTATACATTGGTTTGACATTACTATTGAGTATGTTGGATATATATTTTTTTCCATTCTTGAGATACTTTAATAAGAAGAATGTCTTTCTACTCCATCTAGGTTATCATATAAAAGGTGCAAAGTCTCCATCATTTCTTATGGTGGAATAGTATTCCATGATGCACATATACCACACTTGTTAATCCACTCATAGATTGATGGGCATTTGGGTTTCTTCCACAACTTGACAACTATGAATTGAGCTGCAGTAAACATTCTGGTGCAAATGTCTTCGTGGTAAAATGCTTTTTGTTCTACTGGGTAGATACTTAGTAATGGAATTGCAGGATGAAATGGAAGGTCAACTTTTATTTCTTTGAGAATTCTACATACTTCTTTCCATAAGAGTTATATAAATTTGCAGTCCCACCAGCAGTGTAGAAGTGTTCCCTTCTCTCCACATCCATACCAACATCTGAGGTTTGGGGATTTTGTGATATAGGGTACTCTTACTTGAGTTAGGTGATATCTCAGAGTGATTTTGATATACATTTATCTGATGATTAAAGATGATAAGCATTTTTCCATGTTTGTTGGCCTCATCTGTCTTCAGAGAAGTTTCTGTTTAAGTCTCTTGCCTGCGTAGAAATGACGTTGTTTGCTTTTTGTTGTGGATGTTTAATTTGAGTTCTCTATAGATTTAAGTTATCAGACCTTTGTTACAATGAAGTACTATTTTTTTTTCAAGTTCTTTAAAGTATTACACTAGTGTTTTGATGGGGATTGCATTAAATCTGTAGATTGCTTTGGGTAGTATGAACATTTTAACAATGTTGATTCTTTCCAGCTATCAGTCTGGCGTGTCCTTCCATTTGTTAACATCTTCTGCTATTTCTTTTCTGAAACTAGGCTCTGAGGATCACCTGTGTATTTTTTCCCTGGATCAACGTGGTATAAAGGGAAATACCAGTGACCCTGCCAACACCCCTCAAGTCCTACTGTCTGCATTAACCGGAGCAGTACTGCTTCATTATCAGACAGACTGAAACTGTGTCTGAAGAAAGTAATTCCCTGTAGTTTTCCTCTGCCAGTGTCATGGCCTGTGGGGACAAAGTCTGGATTTCTTTCTTGCAAACAGATGATACTGCCTTTTGGATTTTAAAGCTACACAACAAGCTAGAATACCACTGACCTCCAAGTAGGAAGGTATATTTTAGGCAACATTATATATTCCAAGGGGCTTTAGGTGAAACCTGTAGATACCCCAGTAACCCACCAATAACTGCTTTATCAACAATTATTGCACAACTGTGGAGCATCTGATGATTCTACTGAAGAAAAAAAAA
>NW_003852404.1:11853778-11877784 GCF_000181295.1 Otolemur garnettii | reverse complement strand
TTTTTAATATTTTGGAATGTAGAGAAATAAACAGTCTAACTTTGCATGTGGAAAATGTCATGAAAAAACTAAAATCAATTAATAGCATAGAGACTGACTCAGTCACCTCACTCCAATGTTGATGGCATCGCAAGTAAATAACATTTGAACCAGAACTTCATGATAAGAAGGAGCAAGCTAATTTTTTTTTTTCCCTGGGAAAACATTCCAAGTGGTAACACAGCTGGTCACAGGCCCTGAGGCAACAGTAAATGTGAAATAATTAAAGAAGAGAAGTATACTAGTTGGAATATTGCAGAATGGGCACTAGAGAAGGATGTGAGAAGAGTTGGGAAAGAAAATAGTGATCTATATGTCACGTTCAGGAATTTCAAGTTCATTCTATGTGAAATACAACACCATTAAATGTTTTAAGGAGAATAATGTTGGAACACAAATTTAATTTTTAAGGATGGGTTTGTCGTGATGTAAGTTCTATGGTAGGGGTGGGGCAACAGTAGAAGCAGGGAGAAAATGTTAAGGCACAGTGTTACTTGTTATGACTAAAACAAAAAGATTAATAACCTGTCTGAAATAAACTTATAATCTCTCAGAAAAACATGACACTTTGCTAATTCTAGAAATCCATCACATTAAAAAATAAAAGCAGCCTCTAGGTTATGAGGAAACTCATCTGTGGCCGTCTTTAAGGTTGATGCTGACAGGTCCCTAACATTCCTCTCTCATTTTAGGAGATAAAGTAATATCGTCTTTGGATTGGAATATAACATGAAAAACAAATCCTGCTTTAAATGTATACGAATGTTTGCATACGTGGTTTACATTTTACCCCAACACTCTAATTTCTCTGAATTTCTCAATTCTTATGAGTAGGTAACATGTGTCTCAGTGTGTAACACATCTTATACCCTCAATGAATCCCCAACAATAAAAATGAATAAATACATAAATACGTGACCTTTATTTCCTTTTCACTTGACTGGTCTTTGAACTTGAATAAAATTCATTTAACAATGTTATCTTCTTTGGCTCATTTTGGCATCTTTTTAGAAAAAAAAAATTATAGTCCCCTATAGAAAAGTGCCATGAATGTGTATATACTCTGAAGGACAAAACTAGTTAATATTTTTACAAATCTAAGTCCTGGATACTTTAAGTTCATATAAAACTCAGTTTCTTAAAATTAAGAACAGTAGTTTCCCACCGAAAATGTAAAGTAGTGGGATTTAAACATATGGGGAGGGAAGGGGAGTGGGGGGGAAGGTAGGAGAGAGAAGAGAGAGAAGAGAGATTATCACTATTGGACTGAAAGAGATAAAAACCAAATAGTGAACCGGACCCCTCCATGGCAGGTGGGTTAAACTTGTCTAATTTTTATTAAAGAAATGTCCAAAACAGTTAGTATACCTCATGTCATTACATTTTAGCTGGCCTGGGCTCAGTTCAAACCACCAGCCTCAGTGCATGTGGACGGCGCCGTAACCGCTGTGCTATAGGGGTTGAGCGTAATATTGATAACAAAGAATTGAGAGAATTTTGAGTTTTATGATGTTGATGCATAAGAAAATTACTGTAGTTTATTTTTCTCTTTTGGAAGAGTAGTACGACATGTATATAGTTAAAATAATGGCCTAGAAAATAGTTTTCAACATAGGAATTACCTAATTTTAACAGTTACTTTCTGCTTATTATCCTTTTGCAAACAAAAATATTGTTTTAACAGGGATACCATCAAATACATAATCCAGGCCTAAAACAATGCTGTATTTCTAGAATAGCAAAGAGGCACAATATCAAAGGATAATAAATAAATGTAATTTTTTTTCGGGTAATGAAATGAGTTTAGGAAAATGGTTAAAAGCAGTTTTTAATTCATCTTTTTGTCTTCAGATTAATCTTCCTGCATCTTTACTTTATTGTGAAAAAATTGAGAACATTCACCGGCAGATAAAAGCAGAACTGAAATACAGTCGGGAACATTATGCCTTTGACAAGAAAATTTCACATAGCTATATTAGTTCTGAAAACCGTACCGTTCCCAAGGATGTCAAATACATATAGTTATATGTTATATTGGTGTTCTCATGTTCACAGTCAAATTATCTATATAATTTATTTCACCAAAATAATTTCTTTTGATAACATTATATATCTATTCCAAAGCAATGTTCTGGCGTCCAGGCACTGTATGAAGGAGAACTCACGTGTAACCAACATACATGAGGGCAAATGAAAGCAATATTATTAATAAATGTGTAGATAATTGTTATGCTAAGAAATAGCTTTGAAATATTTGCAATGTTTTATTTTGTAGCAATCATTGGCACAAAATAGGTCCAAATACCTTTGGTTAACAAAAAAAAAAAAAAAAAAAAAAAAAAGGAGGAATATGAAAGAAAAACTGTGGGTAGAGGACAGAAGGCAATATCTGGAAACACCCAGTTATTGAAGAAGGAAACTATATAGAGAAGTTTGGGCTTCGGAGACTGTAAATGCCACATGCTATTAAAACTATCAAGATTGCTTCGGAAACTGTTTATTCCTGGAAGGGAGTGGGGAAATCTCAGGGCCGAGAGCAAACAGAGTTGAATGAGTTTCCAGCGTGTCTTGGGATTCCGGGTTTACTTTTCACCTTGTTTTCTCAGAGCAGAAGATGAAAATGGGGAGAGAAAATAAAAGTTGGGCTCAGAGATCCAAAAGGGAAGAGGAGGTGGCGAGTTGAGTTAGAAAGGTCAAAATCCTGCCAGAAGAAGTTTGTTTTCCTGTTCACTGTGGTGGAGTTGGTTCTTTTGATGTGTGAAATTCTCTTCGACCTACAAAATTGTGAAACTCTGGAGGACAAGTTTCTAACAACAACAACAACAAATGCTTCATTTTGCACAGCTCCTGTGAAGAAAGACGTACGACCGCTGCACCGCCAGTGTTTGCTGTCCCCACACAGAAATAAAAATATAGACTAGGATGACTGGGCTAAGCTTACTACTAGACATGTTTTCCTATATAACTATTGCTTTATTGTTATTTTGCTTTTGGTGATGGGAATTGGAGGAAGAATCAATGAAATCCTCATGACACAGCCGGAGTTTTGTTCTTTTCTTCTCTCCTTTCACTCTCTTCTCTTCCCTAACACGTCCCCGGGGTCTCCTTCCCCAGGGACAGTCTCTGCCAGGATCTCTGTCCTAAGTGAACTTGTTGTATAGATTAACTGTCCTCAAAAGTGTCGTATTTTAAAATACCGAGTGGGAAATCACCCAACTGCAGCTTGGAATACAAGGTGCCACAGATTCTCTGAGCAGCCCTCCACTTACATCCTCAGCAATGGCTGAAATGGAGACTTTGCCTCTTTTGTGTTTACATGGATGGAGCTGGAATATATTCTTCTTAGTAAAGTATCTCAAGAATGGAAGAAAAAATATCCAGTGTACTGAGTACTATTATGAAACCAATTTACAATCACGCACACTATAGGCCAGGATGAAGGAGAGAGTGAGTTTTGGAGCCTGACAACTGTGGCAGACACGGGATGGGGAGGAGAATTCAAATTTGTATGATTCATGTTACAAATTGTAATCACAGTGCACCATCAATCACTTAATTAAAATGTAGATTGTCTTCCCTTAATTGAGTAGAATCCAAGTGGAACGTAGAGCAAACTACCATCTCTCCTGTCTATTCCCCAAAACACAAAATGATTAAAAAATTTCTGATTCATGAAAACTTAAAAAAATAAAAGAAAAGAAAGAAAAGAAAGCATAAAAATCATTTCTCCCTAGTGAAGACAACTATCTTCTCCATTCTGAAAACAGTTTCCAGAAATTCAGCCAAGTTTCTAGTTCCCCATTACATCATTGTTTTGAAATCATCTATTTTGTTCTGCATGTGGCAATCCTTCCAGCTTGATTCCTTCCAGCTTGATTTGAGCTTTTATGTTTTCTGTCCTTGAGGAGGAGACTTTCTGTCCCCTAATGACGCCACGATTTACATGCCTGCCCTACTTTCTCTCTTTGTTCACATACATATAGTTGGACGCACATTCTACTTCATATTACTTTCCACTTTACAAAGGTACTACACCAACCAAACAAACTCATTATTCCTTGCTCTAAATCATGACCTCTCTCTAGTTTCCCCCATACTGTCAATGGCAGCACAGTTAACCCTTTAACCAGTTTACAATGTTTACAGCAGAAAACGGAGCTACTTCTTCACTTCCAGTTTTCCAGTTGGTAATGACATATCCAGTGTTAAGATAGCAGCCTCGGCCTAGGTCTACAATCAGCACTTTATAAAAATAAGAACCCTTGCTTTCTTGGTTTAAACTTGAATCACCATCTATTAACCACATTGATGATCATTACTCTTTTAGAAAAGCCCTATGTGACCTAACTCAAATTAATATATATATTTTTTGAGACAAGAGTCTCACTTTGTCACCCTCCATAGAGTGTTCTGACATCACAGCTCACAGCAGCCTCAAACTCTTGAGCCCAAAGTTTTTTCTTGCCTCAGCCTCCCAAGTAGCTGGGACTGCAGGTACCAGCCACAAGGCCCGGCTATATTTTTACTCAAATTAAATATTAACTGTGAGTTACAAGACTCTCAGTCACCAGCTTTCATTACCTACTATTCCCTGACTTTCCTGTTTTGCTGATTTGGCAAGCTCTTTTCACAATCTGCATTTCCCTGTTATGTAACTTGCCTTTACTTTTTTCTTCATTTCTTCTAAATGCTATTTTAAGTCTCACATTTTACAACCTGTATTCCATGAAAAATTGTTCCTGATTCTGGGTCATGTTAGCACCTAAACATCTCACATAACTTTAAAGAAAGAAAGTTGGCTAAGCACATAACTTGTGTTTTCAATGCAAGTTATTTAGCTACATTCTTGAAGCATATTCTTTCTTCTTAAAAGAAATTCTTGAACTCTCCTAAATGTTTATAATTTCCCAAATAATTATCATTCTATGGGTAACATTTTCAAAGTAAAATCTATCAAAATAACATAAATCTGTTCTTATTTTTGACTCACAACAATTTTCCAAAAATTGGAAGTCAGTTTTCTCTAGCTCCCTAACGACTCACCATACAGAAAGCACATATAATTTATTCTAGTGAAAAGTCCCCTATCCATCATTAGAAGTCAATATTTATTCACTGAACCAATTCATTTGGGTATTCCAAAAATATTCATATTTCCAACTATAACCAACTATAACCATTAACTCTTTTACTTAAAGAAAGCAATAAATAAGTTAGCCATTCCCCTGCCCCCCTAGAGCTTATCTTATATTTGGGTCACGTTGTATACAGACAGTAAAAAGAGAAAGGAATTAGCACTTTAATTGGCTGAAATGCATAACTTCCCAAATTCATAGGTTGGAGTTCCAAACCCCAGTACCTCAGAATGTGCTGTATTTGGAGATAGGACTTTCAAAGAGGTAATTAAGTTAAGATGAAGCCATTAGGGTGGGTCCTTGTTCAATCTGACTGCTGTCTTTATGAAAAAAGGAAATTTGTATACACAAAGAGACACTGGAGTTACAAAAACAACAACCATATGAAGAGGCAATGAGAAGGTGGCCAGCTACAAGTTGAGGAGAGAAGTTTCAGGAGAAACTAACCGTGCTGAAATGTTGACCTAAAAATTCCAGCATCCAGAACTGTGTGGCAATAAATTTCTGTTATTCACATCACCCTCTCTGTGGTATTTTGTTACGGCAGCCCTAGCAATTGAGTACAGCACCCAATAGTGCTACATTACCAACAAGGAAAACAAGAACAATAACGCTGACAAGGGCATGGGAGCTGTCGGATTTTAGTGGCTACAGGAAGTCCTTTTGAAGAGCTGACATTTGAATTGAGACAAAAACAAAAAGATGACCAGAGGGAGCTCACATCTGAGCTGTTAACTGAATTGCAAGATGATTTACGGGAAGGTGAATCATAATGTACAAAGGCCGGGTGACAGGACAAATTTAGGATGCTCTGGAGATACCAAGGCCGGGATGAATGGAGTCCGTTAGCCTGGGGGAGACTGTGGCCTGAGATAGGAAAAGTCAGGAACAGGCCAGTTGCCATGGGGCCTTGTGGCAGGGTAAGGAGTTGGGTTTGCACTGCCCGGGCTGATGAATCATTGAAGGACATTAAGTGATTCTCCTATGTCTCATTTAAATTTAAGTGAAAATACACAAGAAACAAGCAAATCACACAGAAGTTTTCTTTGCTAAATACTCTCCAGATTCAATTCTGATATTAACTTGTTATAAAGGGAATTGCCATTTTTAACAAAATACCATTTAAATTTTTAATATTGTAGCCAAACTTTCGAATAATAATGGCATTTATGTGTTTTACTATAATTTATATAGAGGTTGAAACTTACTTCTAAAAAAAGCTCTTCAGAATAAGCAGAGGACCCAGAGATAGAGCTGGGCTACATCTCTCCTTTTAGACTCCATTTAAATCAAATCAGTTTGTATTCTCTAGTTATAGTAAGGTCAATACTTATTTGGTTAACTGGGTATTGAACAGACATAACAGGTGCTTTCAACCAAAAATTTGAGTCTTTACTTACAGATCTGTTGTTGGTATTAAAAAATATGGAAAGCATAGGTACATGAATCTACACAGAGTTAATCATTTATAACTTGATTGTTGATAAAATGTAATACATGCAGAATTATTAGAAGTAAAATATTAAACCACTAATATAGAATCCTTAGAATGAGAGCCAAGGATCTGAAAATAACTGCATTTTAGACATCTCCAAAATAAGCTCAATTTTTTTTAATCATTATTATTTTGGTTATCACTTGGGAATGCCCAATTTTAACTACACAGTGGTCCTTTATTTACTGAGCACATTATTAAATGCCTTGCTTTTTTGCCACTCTATACCACAGGAGTAATATAATTAGGAAGTTAATCACAACTGAATAAACGGGTGTGGGAGCTGTTATGAAAAATATAAAGGGAAAGGCAAATAAATGACCAGTTATTTTGCTTGGCAATTAAATTAAATTGTTCATACATGTCTTTTAAGTTTAAATGTTTGGTAATTTTTAAGCAAATATATCCATTCATTAATACATTCATGCGCCTCATAACAATGTTTTAGTCAGTGGCAAATCACATATACAACTGTGGTCTCATAAGATTATAAGGGAGCAGAAAAATACTTATAGCATTTGGATGTCTTAGACATTGTAAAGTCATAGTGCAAGACTTTACTCAGATGTTAACAGTGTTGTTGGTATCGATAAATTTACTGTGCTGACGATTGTATAAAAGCGTGACACATACAATTATGTATAGTATGTAATACTTGAGAATAAACACTATGTTACTTTTTTTATATTTACTATACTATACTTTTAATCATTATTTCACACTGTCCTCACTTGTAAAAAATAAATTAACTGTAAAACAACCTCAGACAGGTCATTCAGGAGGTGTTCCAGGAGAAGGCATTATTATTATAGGAGATGACAGCTCCACTGCTGTTATTGTCCCTGCAGACCTTCCAGCAAGACAAGATGTGAAGGTAGCAAACACCGATATTGATGATCTTGACCCTTGGTAGGCCCAGGCTCATATATGTGTTTGTGTCTTAGTATTTAATAAAAAAGCTTAAAAAGTAAATAATTTAGTAATAAAAAATTTTAAAAATATAATACAATGTCAATAGCATATGGATAAAAAGAAAGAAAATATTCTTGTACCATTGTATAATGTGTTTTTGTTTTAAGCTGTTATAAAACACATAGTCAAGGCCAGTTGCAATGGCTCGTGCCTGTAAGCCTAGCACCTGGGTGGCCAAAGTGGGTGGATTGCCTGATATCACAGGTTCTATACCAGCCTGAGCCAGAGCAGGACACCATCTCTAAAAATAGCTGGGCATTGTGGCAGGTGCCTGTAGTGCCAGCTACTTGGGAGGCTGAGGCAAGAGAATCACTTAAGCCCAAGAGTTTGAGGTTGCTGTGAGCTATGACACCATAGCACTCTACCAAGGGTGACAAAGTGAGACTCCATCTCAAAAAAAATAAAAAAAACGCATAGTCATGAAGTTTAGAAAATTAAAAAGCGTATAAACTAAAAACGTTATAATAAGCTAATATTAATTTATTATTGAAGAAAGAATTTTTTATCAGTTTAGCACAGCCCAAGTGTACAGTGTTTATAGAGTCTTCAGCCATGTACAGTGATGTCCCAAGTCTTCATGCTCACTCACCACCTACCCCCAACTCACTTAGAGTAAGTTCCAGTTCTGAAAGCTCCACTCATGGTAAGTGCCTTACATAGTTTTATCTTTTTTTATCTTTTATTCCATAATTTTCTCTTCCTTTTCTATGTTTAAGTATACAAATACCATTGTATGACAATTGCCTCTAGTATTCAGTATGGTAACATACTGCCCAGGTTTGCAGGTGAGAAGTAACGGCTGTACCACATACACTAGACCTGTAGGAGGCTATAACATCTAAGTTTTTGTAAGTACACTCTATGATGTTTGCACAAAGATGAAATTGCCTAAGATGTATTTCTTAGACTGTATCTCCATTGTTATTTGATTCATGGTTGAACTCATGAGTTACATTTCTTAGCCTTCTGTTGTGTCTTGGGAGCAAACAGAGCAAATTGATCAAACTCTTAACAAATTTAAAAGTGACATTATTTATATAAAAGTTCCAAGAGAGTAATGTGAAAACAAATTACTAATGGCTTTATATGGAATGAAGTTGTTCTCCAGCTTTTTAGAATGTTGAAACATCAAGATATTTTTAACCTCTTCATGGTGTTCTTTCCAAGCAATTGACGTACGCAGTACAAATGTTGATTATCTGATCTAATTTTGCAAGGGATACTTATAATCTAAAAGTGAATAGTAATCCCACTTCCATCTGATTTTAAACAGATCTGAATGTTACACACGTGGATTAGTGAGTGGGTATTTGCCAACACTTCTGTAGGAAAATTTAAGTAATGATGAGCTGTAACTTCTTGGCATTGTAAACACATTCTTCGTTGGGATTCAGTTGCTGTTCAGTATTCGGTAGCGTGTATATGCATTATGTATTAATTCTTATCATAATATGGACATCCTAGGGCCCAAGGCAGCTGCGAATATTTAGAGCAATAGATTTCCTGGGCCGCTCTGCCTAGTAATAGGTTGTTAGTTGTAACAATGGACCTAATATTTGCACTCATGGTTGTATTTATTGTGCTTAACATTTTTCTCTGACACAGGTCCTTTAAATCAGGCTGTAATTTCTCTGCTTTAATTGCTTTACAAAATGTGCAATTATAAGACTGATCAAAGCTGTCAGGTACTGAAATTCTTAGACTTAGATTCATTTTTCTCCTCAAACTACTGAAGCTCTTTGCATAATGAGAAATGCAATTTAACTGTTCACTTGGGATACACAGAGGAGACACAGAACTAGGAGAGATCAATGGTGATCACCCACTTTGTTCCACAACTGTGACATTTGCTTTGCATCTCTATAGAACCTTAAAAACACTAGCTCGGATTGGCTCATACTAGCGTGACATAAGTCACAACACGAGTCTCTCAGAAATCAATGGCATACTATCCAAAATGAAGTAATATTTGTTCACTCAAAGTCGGTAGACTTAGCTAGTTTTTTCTATACTGATAATTACAATGAAATAATTATAATAAACTAAAAATTAGTACCTGCAACTTTTAGTCTTCCCATAGTTTCCAACGCTTCTTTTTGTAAATCCTCTCACTGAATCTTTCCACCATTCTGTAAAGATCTATCATACATTGACCTGGTTTCATTTTATAAGTAGAGATATTATGATGCAAGTGAATTTCTTTAAGACCATACATGAGGCTCGGCACCTGTGGCTCAAGTGGCTAAGGCGCCAGCCACATACACCTAAGGTGGGAGGTTCGAATCCAGCCCAAGCCCACCAAAAACAATGACGGCTGCAACCAAAAAATAGCCGGGCATTGTGGCGGGCATCTGTGGTGGTCCCAGCTACTTGGGAGGCTGAGGCAGGAGACTTGCTTGAGCCCAGGAGTTGGAGGTTGCTATAAGCTGTGATGCCATGGCACTCTACCCAGGGGGACAGCTTAAGGCTCTGTCTCAAAAAAAAAAAAAAACCATACGTGAAATATTAGCAAAGGGAGGGCTCAACCCCAGGACACTGACATCTCAATATTGTCCTTTTTAGGTGTAACATTTGGGAGAGTACAGTCTGTTTCACCATCAGTCAGGAAGGACATGTTGAGCTTGGCATACCATCAAGTGCCATAACTACATAGCTTCCATCTTTGACCCAAACTCAGATGTATGCCCTCTTCCAAGACACCTGCGTATTCATACAGGTGGAGAATTCTCTGTATCCCTGAGGGTTGCATCTTTCTGTAAGTCTTCTGTAGCTGAACCTACAAAAGAAGGCCTATGGAGACTTCTACGGAAAAATATAATCTATGAAAGATTTTGAGGAGATGAGGAAGGCTCGTATCTTTCAGAGCACAAAATGATTTTGGAACATAAAGAATTTCTTTGGGCTGATTTATATAGAAATTTGTCACTGACCTGTGTTCCTGAGCTATGAATATAAGCAATAAATAAATAATCAACTAATAGAAAATTTAAAGAATAAATATAACACTTGGGAAAATGATTGGGAAATTTGGGGGAAAGTGTTATGCCTTTACTGGGATACTCAAAACATGCTTTGCTAAAGAATCTTAGTTGAGTTTAAAAGGCAAGTTGGCAGAGGTGAAGAGATAGTCTTTCTATGCAAAGTTAATTCCTATTTATACAGCTTTTATTTTGAAGTTAATCCCTATTTCTAGTGCTTGCATTTTGACTCCACTTCCATTACTCCGTCTCTGAGTGGTCAACTTGCTCAAATCTCCAGAACCAAGTACTTATCAGCTGAAAACTCTCTTGGGATTCTTTTTGTATGCATATTCCATAATCAGTATCAACATACTAAGATGTTCCTTGTAATTTTATTATTTTAAACAATGATAAAGATGTGCTGTACTTGTGACCACACACACTTTACCAAATCTCCTTCCTTCCTTCTTTCCTTCCTTTTAGAGTTTTGCTCCATCACCTGGGCTAAAATGCCATGGAGTCCAGCTTAGCTCACAGCAACCTTAAATTCCTGGACTCAAACAGCTCTCCTGTTTCAGCCTCCCAAGTATCTGGGACGTACAGGTGAGCAGCACCATTTTAGGCTAATTTTTTATATTTTTAGTAAAGATAGAGTCTTGCTCTTGCTCAGGCTGGTCTTAAATTCAACCCCGAGAACCTCCTGCCTCCACCTTCTGGAGTGGTAGGATTCCAAGCATGAGCCAAGCCCAGCCTATCTAATTTTTTTAAAGAAAAAGAAATCCTGAAAGTGATTTATGATTATTATGTTGAAATTTTCCCATCACCAAAGCACACAGAAAAAAATTTATTAAGTTAAATTATCTACATTTTAACCTTTTAATTATTATCTAGAATTTTTTTTCAGTGTTGTTCCTATAAAATAGTCATTCCTTCCTAGAGAACAACGAATTGAAATATTTAGGCAGAAAGAATTGAAGAAAATACAATGAAGCAAAATGCAATTCAGACTGAGTGCATAGTACACGTAGAAGGTTTTCTTAAAGCTAAAGGCAAGAACTCCTTGTAAAGAGAAGATAAAAACTTGCATCTTCAGTAAGCTTGGAAAAGAAAAAGAAAACAGATAAATATATGTATCAAGAGCACATTTTTAATTAGCTACTGATATGCTAATTAAAAACCTATCTCATAAAATATATAATCAAAGTAGATTTTTGCTTATGAGGACAAAATCCTCATAATTTCCAGGGTAGTATTAGGTTCCCCAAAGATTTAGAAGACACTTTTTTGAATTGAGAATACAATGTTAAGCCAAAGAATCAATTCCTCTAGAGTTTGATATCATTAGAAATTTCAGTGCTCAAAATATGACATATCTTCTGTTTCATTCTCAAAGATGACAGATTGCACAGCCCTCCACCAGATCTGGTATCTTTCTCTCCTTGTTTCAATAATAGGTTGCTGCTTCAGATCAATATAGCAAGCAGATTAAGTCATGAAACTCAGAAATATAAATGAACCATGCTGCTAGCCATCTCATCAGGGAATCTCACCACTGCTTCTATAATTGAATGCATCACTTCACAAATATCATATTTAGGTAGTCATAAATTGAAATGATAGCCAATTTATTTACCTGTATATTAACTAGCTGCATTTGTGTATCTTTTTTCATTTAAATCTCACTTAATTGCCATAATTGAGGCATTTAACAGCGAATCACTGATTTTTAAAAATTTATGCAGACGTTACTGAGTGTGTGCTATATGATAGCCATTAGGAAGGTGCTGGGATACAATAATGAGAAGAAAACAGCAAAAACCCTTAAGCCCAGAGTGCAACAGGGGCTGGGTAGTAAAAATATTAAGTGAAAAGTCACAGAAACAAATGTAAAATTAAAATCCTGGTGTTAGAAGGCAAATAAAAGGTTCTGTGTATGTTCCTGACAAGAGTATTTGAACTACTCATAAATTAAAATGGAAAATGTCCTGTGGGGATTGAATTAAGATCTGAAGGATGAAAAGAAGAGGTTAAAAGGTGTATGACTTGCCTAGGATCGCTATAACCAAAAACTGCCAACTGGCTGGCTTAAAACAACAGAAATTGATTCTCTCTTGGTTCTGGAGGTTGGTCTATAAGGCCGCACTCCCTCCGAAGTTTCCTAGGGAGGGTTCTGATCCTTTGCTTCCTCCAGCTTCCATCGTTTCTTGGCTTATGGCGGCATCTTCCATTCTCTGCCTTGGTCATGAAATGGTGTCTTCCCCCGTTTCTCTAATATTCTTCCTTCTGTCAGTGTGTCTCTGTGTTGAAGATTCCCCTTCTAAAAAAAAAAAAAAAAAAAAAAAGATTCCCCTTCTTACATGGACAACAGGCACGTTGGATTAAGGCCCATTCTAATGACTTTATCTTCACCTGATTACACTTGCAAGTACCCTATTTCCAAATCTGTTCACATTCACAGGTACTGAGGGTTAGAACTTCAGTGTATGTTTTAGGGGAATAAGATTCAATCCATAACAAACAGGGTAAAGAACATTTCACGTAAAGACCCTGAGACTGGAGAGAACCTGATTCATTTGAGGAACGGAAAAGACGAAAGATATTGCTGATGTCACCTGATCAGAGAGGAGGATTGCGACAAATTTTGGGTGAGGTCACGGATTTGGAGGCCAAGATAAAACTACTGAAAGCACTTGAAAAGTTTGTACAAGCAGATAGATTAACTTCCACATTAAAAAGACAACTTTGGCTTCACCCCTTAGAATGAATCATGTAAATACATATAGGGGAATATATGGGGCATTTGATGTGGAAAGGGTCAATTTGGTGAATTTGGTCCATTTTACCTGAGGATAGGATCAAGGTATAATCAGAAATAAAATCACAGAGTTTGGTGATGGACTGGCAAAAGGTATGAGGAAGATGGGGTTATTAAGGAAGATTTCCATGTTTCTAAGTTGTATAATTAGGGAATGAGGGTGCAATTGGGGGGGGGGTGTTAAATTAATATTTGAAGTACAAGGTTAGGAAGATGACCATAAAATCAAGTTGGGATATGTTGAGTGTGAGCTGGGGTGGGGAGGTTCAAAGGAGATATTTTGCAGGTAGTTTACTAAATGTGTAGAAACTTGAAAGGAGAGATTGGGCTAGAATAATTAATTTGGGGTCATCAGTATCATTTAAGGTAACTGAAACTTTGTCTTCTGTGGGTAGTATTATGTTTGTAATTTGTTATTATTTTTATTGAGGTGAAATTCACATGTTCTAAAATTAACCATTTTAAATTTCACAACACAGTGGCATTAGCACATTCACAGAGCTGTGTGACTACCACTTCTATACTCCAAAGTATTTTTCTCTCTCCTAATGATAACCCTCCACCCATACAACAATCAGTTCCTATTTTTCGTTCTTGTAACCCTCATGCAGTCACCAGTCTGCTCTCTGTATCTATGGATTTACCAATTTCATATATTTCACAAAAGATCACATATAATATGGGAATTAATTTTGTGTGATATTTATTATAAATGTCAAATAAAAATGTGACACATTGGGAAATAAAATTAACTTACAGATTTTAGAATCACTAATAAAAGTCTTGGTTTCATGACTTAGAAATTATGTTTCTTTGTTTGCAGCTAAGTATACAAAGTTGACAGAAAATTTCCTAAAATGAAATTGCAAAGAATAACTAAAATAAACTAATATAATTCATTTTTCAGTTTGTAGAGGACATATTTAACACCTAACCAATACTTAATATGACTTACTACTATTCTAAATTATTTGCAAATATTAATTCCTTTGCCCCTCATTTCCACCCTGTGAGATAGGTCTAGTAACTTCTGTTTCACAGATGAGGAATCTAAGGCATAAAGGCATTGAACAATTCACTCATGTTTGTATAGCTCTTAAGTGGAAAATCCATTAAATGTAGGTCCATAATCTATGTTTTTGAGATAATTCACTATTATCTCATTGATTGAGTACCCACTCTGATCACCTGGTTGGTGACCAGGACTGCTATTGCCATGAGACTCACGCCATTTACAGGATGAATATACTTCCTGTACCACTGACTTTTGGCTCAGTCATATGATGCACTTGGGTCAAAGTAATTAGTAGATGTGATGTATACCAGTTTTGAGCATAGATTTTAAGAATCTAATGGGTTCCTACCAGTTCTCTTTCTTTCTGACATAAAATTGCATGACCTGTCAGCCAAAGATCCATTATAGAAGACACTCCTCAAGGAGAAAACCCTAATAGCTCACAAAATGCAATGTCAAAAATTGATACACTTCTATTGGAAACCACTGTAGTTCAAAGGCATACTGTTCTCACTTAGGGCTGACATTGTGGTTCTTAGCCACTGGGCAATAGTATCTTTCAAATATCTTGTACATTTTAAAGATCAAAGTTGTATTAAGGATATTGAATGTTTCAGTGCCGCACCAACACAATATCATTTCTTCTTGAAAGTAAACCTTGGTTTATCAATTGCATTTTTTCATGAAAAAAATGTACACAGTTTGTCAAGGACCATTGGACAACCAGGTTATCTTCTAATCATTTTAATAAAAATGCCACATATAAAATTCAATCTACTTTCAAAAATTTACTACGGAAAATGGTTTTATGTTTATTCTTAAATTTTATGAAAAACATGAAGGGTTTACTCATTTAGTCCTCATGATTTTAAAAACATTTAAATGTTGAAGCAAAATTTTCCATTTTCTCCTGCTTAGAAAAAACACAGATATCTGCATTTTTACACAATGAATCTCGATCTACTATGACTCTTCCTGTTCTTTTTCTTTTTTAAAATAATTATTTTTACTTATTTTCAGTACAACCATGAGACAGCACTCTAGGACTTAGCATAAGGCCTGTTGCAGGAATGTAAGTATAAAGAATCGATTGTTGAATTCTTAATTAAGCAAATGAATACATGTTACAAAGTTGTTGAACTCAAAATATATATATTGACAACTAGAGCCAAGAAAGATCATGAAGAGAAAAGTCCTCATGTTTACATGCATGGTAACAAAAAGTGATTTCAAAAGGCTCTGCAAAGACCTCAACCTTGCGCAAAGGCTATTACAACCTCCTACAAAAAAATACTTCTGTTAGGACATCTGTCCAGCAACTGCTTGCTCAACTTCAGACTCTCATCACCCTTATTTATGGATCCTTGAATGTAAGGATAATTATCTCAAAACAATTACATAATCCTCCTTCTTTTTTCCTTTAAAAATCTTTGTCTTCTTTTACCTCCCTGAATATACACGCAGTTTATTATGGCACCTGTATTCCTATTGCAATGCCCTATTCCCAAATAAATATCTTTTACTGTTTTTAGACAGCCTCTCTCTGAGGTTTTCTCCCTTGCTGTTTAGGTTGACAATGCATGTAACAACTTATGAGGAGGTAAGCAGAATACTTTATATCAGACTAAAAACACAGTATGTGCCCAGCTCTTTTCACATACAGAATACTTACTCTCCACTTGGTTTCTCTCGATGTTTTTTAGAATTTGTTTACCTCAATTCTCTTATAACTCTGCTTGTTTTTTCACGCTCAGATTCAAGATAATGGGACAAAGTGGTTCCCTTCAGCTCTTCTCCATTTCTACTCACAACACTTCTGCCATTAAATGTGGGGGAGTTTTCCCCTAAGCCAACCAATTCTCCAGCTCTCCAGACACCAAGTATATGCTCTATAATTCAATTCATTTCTGCCTCTAACTACCTGGAACTAGGATAGACCCCACAGGTTGAAGGTTCAGTCCACAAGAATGGTCCCCACTTAAGATGCCAAATCAAAATTCTGGTCCTCCTATACTTCTGTCTAACTGGCTATAAGCTGAAGATGCCCATGACCCCTTCATCAGTTTCATTAATTTACAAAACTGGCAAATGTGGTGCATATACGTAGTGACTATAAAAGTTTACTTATAATTAGCAGTTTATAAAGGATATAAACATATACCAGTTTATTATAAAGGATGCAAGAAATGAATAGCCAGATGAGGAGGTACACAGAGTCAGTTCTGTGAAGATGTAAATGTCCCTAGCACAGGACTTCCTGTCTCAGTATAATTGAGGTGTGCCAGTCACCATCTGGCACCTACACGTGCCAACCCAGAAGGCCTCTGAACCCCTTGTTTAGAGGTTTGTAAGGCACTTTTTATTTTATAGGCAAGATTGATTAAATCATTGACTGTTGGTGATTAAACTCAATCTCCAGCCTATCTTTCCTCCCAGGAGGGCCAGGGTTAAGACTGAAAGTTCCAGTTCTCTAATCACATCAGTGGTCTCTCTGATCATCAGTTCTGATAACCTGTCCCATTCTGAAGCTATCTAGAATCCTTATCAAGGGAAAATCATCTCGTTAGCCTACCAAAGGCATTCTTATCACTCCAGAAATTCCAAGGGTTTGGGAAGAAAAGGTGCTTCTACCATCCCTATTACTTCTGAACTGTTTTAGAAGCTATGTCCCAGCTACTCGGGAGACTGAGGCAAGAGAATCGCCTAAGACCAAGAGCTGGAGGTTGCTGTGAGCTGTGATGTCATCGTACTCTACTCTACTGAGGGCAACAAAGTGAGACTTTGTCTCTAGAAGCAAACAAACAAAAAAATATATATGTGCCAGGAACCTGGAAAGGAAGACCAAATATATATTCATATATCACAATAGCACAGATTTGCACAAGGACCCATTTTTATTTACTCTTATATAAATGATCAAGCACAGTATTTCTTATGATTTTGGTTGCCCTGGGAGAAAAACATATTATTACTTTAAAAAACTCACTGATAACATATAATTATTAAATACCTACTATGGGCCAAGCAAGCATGGTGATTGATTATTCTCAAACATATGTTTTTCAAAAATTCCCCAGATATCTACGATGCCATTGTCTTGAGGGTTTCTAATTTCCATGATTCATATATGTAAATGATACATGATGGTTTACCAAAGTTTAAACTATCACTACCTCTAAAAGCTCAATAGGAAGAACAGTTTTTAAAAATGAGAAAATAAATTGCTTATGTGAATTCAAATAAAATCATAAGGCCCCTTTGACCCCCTCTTGGCCAAAAGTATTGTTAAAACTGAGTTGCTAGCCATAAGACAGGAGATCAGACGCGCCTCATCATGCCCCACCTTCTTAGAGATGTCCTTTGTGACTCACTACCGGGCCTCAGGCTATGCAAGAGCCGCCTGCCTGTCCGCAATATGCATAACAAAGCACTGGAGTCTGTCAGGTACTTTGTCTCTAATTAGCAGACTCTATTTTAAGCATTCCTTTTCACTTGCTTTTGATCTTGAGACAGAGCCTAACTCTTTCAGCTAACTCTACCAGCTAAAGAATCTTTAAACCTACCTATAACCTGTAAGCTCCTGCTTCCAGAAGTCCCACCTTTTTGGGCTAAACCAACGTATGTTTTTCATGTATGACTTGTGACCTTACCTGTAATCCCTGTCTTCCTGAAATGTATAAAACCAAACTGTGACCCCACCAGCTGGAGTCCACGTGCTCAATCCTTCCTGGGTGTGGCCCCCAAGTCTTGGTCTTCCAATTTGGCTCAGAATAAACCTCCTTAAATTATTTCACAGAGTATGGTTTCTTTTCTATCAACACTTATTTCAAATTCAAAACTGAATTTTTAAGAGTTCAAAACTAATGAAAACATAATTCACCAAGCAAAAAAAATACTGTAATTTTTTGGCTTTTTCTATTAATCAGTAAAACAGAAAATGCTTGGTTTTCATGAATTGAGAGGTGATTTCTTGAAGGAACACTAGAGTTGAAGGATGATATCCATCTGGTCTGAAGGTTTTATTCCATGTTGCACCTAGATCGATGCTGGGTGCCACATTATTGAAATATCTGAAAGGAAGAAAGACTATATCTGAGCTCTGCAATCGGTATGAGCACCAATAAAGAACCGAAAATTTTTTCTTTATCTGTATAATATCTTAACTACTATTGAAAAGTAAAGGAAAATGTTACTTTATTAAGTCATTTCTATTCATAAATATATTTTTCTCACCTTCCATTTTGTGACAGGAAAAATACCACATTGTAAGAATATTACATGACTTAAAAAAAATCATTTTATGTAGATGTTTTTAACTTTTATGACCATTGCCTATTTATTGTTCTTATGGGGTTTGAAAAGTTAAAGAATGAGGACTTGGGGCAGCTGTAATACGGCATCTCTTTAAAAGCCATAATGGTTGCATGCTAGAACTAGTCCCTTGATTTGGTACCTTTTCTGCACACCTGTGGCTGGGGCTGGGTTTGAAGCTGCCACCTCTGGCCTATGGGGCCAGCGCCCTACTCCTTGGAGCCACAGTTGCCACACTCATATAGTTTTTTTTTGTTAAAGAAATCTGCACTAGGTGGTACCTGTGGCTCAGTGAGTAGGGTGCCGGCCCTGTGTACTGTGGGTGGCGGGTTCAAACCCGGCCCCAGCCAGACTGCAGCAAAAAAATAGCCAGGCATTGTGGCAGGTGCCTGTAGTCCAAGCTACTCGGGAGGCTGAAGCAAGAGAATTGCCTAAGCTCAGGAGTTGGAGGGTGCTGTGAGCTGTGATGCCATAGCACTCTACCAAGGGTAATAAAGTGAGACTCTGTCTCTATAAAAAAAAAAAAAGAAATCTACACTAGAGGACTCATTCCTTCAATATTCTGTCATAACAGAATGTAAGAACACAATTTTGCTACCCTAGTCAACTAATATTTACATACATTAAGAAAATATAACTCCAAAGTTTAAGAAAAATGGACTACAATGAGTAGAAAAGGAAAAAAGTCTTATTTACTATTTTTCTTATTTTTCTCTGCATTTACTTTTTATAAGAATACATCTGTTTTCCTAAGAACACTTGAATTTTCATATTCCTTTAATACAACTTTTTAAACTATTAATAATATGAGTCATGGAAGAATTCACGAGGAGGACCCTGAAGGCAATTGCCACAATAACAAAAAAAAATAATAATAAGTAGGACCTGATCAAATTAAGACATTTCTTGGGTATTTGCCTAACTTCATGAGAAAAGATTTTGTTCATGTCTGTTGCCCAATTTTTAATGGGATTGTTTGCTCTTTTTTGGTTGATTTGTTTGAGTTCTTTGTAGATCCTGTTTATTAGCCCTTTGTTGGGTCCATTGTATGCAAATGTCCTGTCCCACTCTGAAGGCTGTCTCCTCACTCTGTGAATTATGTCCCTAGCTGTAGAGAAACGTCTTAACTCGATCAGAGAAATGCAATTAAAAACCACTTTACGATAACACCCAAACCTGATGAGAATGGCCCACATCATAAAGTCTCAAAGCAACAGATGCTGACATGGGTGAGGGAAGGGGAATCCTCATTATTGGGACTGCAAACTAGTACAGCCTTTATGGAAAGAAGTACAGAGAATCCTCAAAGAATAAGAATAGATCTTTTATGTTATATTGCAATACCACGACTAGGTTTCTACCCAAAAGGGAAAAAAAAGAGTCACATATTACCATGAGGACACCTGCATGTTAATGTTTATAGTGGCCCAATTCACAATCACAAAGCTGTGGAAACAACCCGAGTGCCCTTCAACTCATGAATGAATGAATGAACTGTGGTATTTGTACACTAGGAAATATGATGTAGCCACAAAAAAAGGTGGAGATTTTTTGTCTTTTGTAACAACCTGGACAGTTGGAGACTACTCTCCTAAGAATGGAAAACCAAGTGTCACATGTGCTTCATACGAGGTTGAAACTGGTAGAATAACAACTACCTTCTCACATGAGAGAAAAACTCAAATTCACGAAGGCAGGTGGGAGGGGGTTGGCAAGTTCCACTCAACAGACACAATGCTTGTGTATATAGCACACTTTCTAGGTGAAGGACGCAACTACAACTTGAACTTTACCCTTACAAATGCAAACAATCATATATGCCTGCATATTAACCTGATATTTAAAAATAATAATAAAATAAAAATTTCAAATGATATAATCTGCTAAGTTTTCTTCTGTTTCTACAATTATCGGTATTCTGTTTCTAAGTAAAAGAAGCGAATCATTCATCAGCAGTGTGATGTAACACATCTCAGCAGTGAGTTACGCTGAGAATCAATAAGCTTCCACTATGTGATCAAAGCCGGCTCCCTGTGTAGAGCGGAGCCACTGTGCAGAGCGGATCAAAGATGACTGCAGCAGGAATGTATCAGGCTACAATGAGCTAAGACTGGGAAGCATAAACTATTTTTTACAAAAGTCAATCCATTTACAGCACCAAAGACAAATCTACTTTACCGTATTATTTAAGTGATGACTCAGCTGTAGAGCAAGGTATATACAAATCACTCAACCACTTCCAAAGACACCAGTGAACCTTTAGAAGCGCCCCAGGATCTGTCATGGGAGCAAAAAAACTATTTAGGAAATGGTTCGTCCTCTGGCTTTGTAGTTCTCACCATTATAAAATATTACTTCAGACGGTCAGCTTCTTCTCGAAAGCTTATTGTCTGCTACATTTTCTTTCCTCAATGTGATTCAGCCTGCATGATGGATTCGATTTATATTGAAAAAGATATAAGTGTTTGGGTTATGAACTGTCTTGTGGGAACTCCCTCTTGCTTCTTTTGAATAATAATGATACTGTAACAGACAGATGAATACTACAGTCCTGTGTTTTAGTTTTGTTGTAGTTTATATTATCTGCTATACTTATACCATATAATACTAAGTCAACCCTATGTCATTTACATTTCTTATATTTTTCTAAATAAAGAATAGTTGCTTTTTTCATTTATGTAATGACTATATTATTGTTTAATAATTTTAGTTATGCAAATCAGAAAAACGGTAATAATCTTTAGTTTTTGGTGAAAAAACTCATCCTACCTCAATATTAAAAGATTCTTAGATGGGCTATTTATTTCGTGACCTATGGGACAAACTGTCAAAGGGGTAAGTTTGAAAAGCTCAACAGAAAAAGAAAAACACACAATTAAAGTGTGCACAGAAATGTGCAATGAGTATACAAGCATTCACTTCAACAAAATACCAAGAATAATGTAAAAATAAATTGGCAGTTTTCTTCACCTTCATTATAAGTGGATGATGCTGTGCCCCATTGTTCTGTCTGTTGCAATGATCATCAGCACTAAGTTTGTGGGTTTGGGATACTTGAGAGTGTAACCACATTCATCTCTCTTCAATTTTGAGCAGTCAGCCATGAGAATATGCAGTGCGATCTTCAATGACTTTAATCACATTCCCATCCCCACCACACCTACCAGTTCAAACAAGGATTATCCTGACACCTCCCAGAAGCTTAAGTCAAAGGTCACTGATCATATTATTATTAACCAATCTAATATTAATAGCTCGATGACCCATTGTATACGGATATAGGGCAGAGAGTTAGAGCACAGAAGGCTTGCTAATCTGGAGAGAGATACAGACGTTTGGAGCTGCTAAGGAGACTTGACTTCTCAGGCACAATATCAAAAAGGATACGCAGACAGAGAGCTCCAGAAATCTGTAGAGATATTTGTTTACAGCTCCAACGAGTCTTTGGCTAGATTATATGTACAGATGTGTAGGGTAAGACTCTGTGAGATCAGACAAAAAGCAAAACTAAAAAAAGACCATCTTTCTGGAACTGTGAATTAAATAATTGCTAGACTCACAAAGAGATGAAAATTATCTGTGGACAAAACAGCCAGAGTAAAGCGACTTTCTTCTACACTCCAGAATTTGAGATTACAATAAAAGAAAAGGAGATATTGTGGGTCTGTGCACACAGACCTTAAAAAAAGAGTTTAAAATTAGCATGCTGATGTGCTGGGGTCTTGCTCTGGGGACAGGGTCCTTCAAGGCCTGTGGAAATGTGGTGATCAGCTGGGATGAATGAAATTGAAAGTGGTGAGAGATAAAAAGGACAGGACACACAGAATAGAGTTTTGAAAGTTGGGCATAGGAAATCACCACTAGCTTGGGAACTTTAGCAAGTGGCCATGCATGTTTGTTCCACCCAACTTTTACTGAAAGCTATTTTCTTATTTAGCCATGGGGTAAGCTGAGGAAGGGAAATAGTCATATGTGGGTGCACCTGTGGCTCAAAGGAGTCGGGCCCCGGCCCCATATGCCAGAGGCGACAGGTTCAAACCCCAACCCCGGCCAAAAACTGCAAAAAAAGAAAAAAAAGAAAAAGAAAAACATCAGCAGTTTCTCTGAGTAAGCACCTTAGTTCTTATCCTATCCATAATCATTAACTTTAAGGGTCTGGGTAGCCTTGAGAAATCTGGAACCTGAGCCTTGGGCGGGGGCAGCCTCCTGTCTGTGGTCACACACACTGATCTCTTGGGGGAGGATAGACCCCTCTAGTTTCTCTGTGGATCAGACATGGTAGTGTCAGTTTTCTTCGGAAGAATTGGTGGAAAAGAGGAGTTTTCCCTTTGTCTCCGCCTCCACATTTCTCTCCAGGGTTAGGGTACAAGCCCTCCTACTCATATCTCAGGACTGGGCCTGTTCTCTTGATCTCTGCCCTGGCCATTATACCCCACAATGGGTATTTGCTTTGACTGTTGACTGGGCAGGGGTCGGCCTGGTTAATGTTCCTTCCCAGGCCTTGCACTCAGCTTCTACTATGGCTATTGTTCTTCAGAGTTCTTACAGACCCAGCAGTGTTCGTAAGCTGTAGCCCTAACGGGCTAGACTGCCAGTGAAAGCAGAAACTGCCCAGACAAGTAATTCAACAGTTATTTTTAAAGTAAGCCAGCTAAATTGTTTTTATTCTGCCTTGCTCAGCTTCTTTCTCTGTTTTCCTCTTTTGGGGGGATGTTTTCCTTGCCAGGAATGGAGTCTTTGGTCCCCATTCTCCCTGTCCTGATGTTCAAGGAAATTAACCGTCTGCAAGCACCAAACTCATCAGTCTATGAGGGAAGACAGTAAGAAGGTGACACTCAACGTTAGAGCTTTCCAAAAATCCAAAAGGTAATAACATTTTTCTAGGCATGCAGCAAATCAAGAAAATGTAATAAATAATGAATCGAGGGAACAGGGAATCTCATTACAGACCTGAAAACTAAGAAAAATCAACTAAATGTAAATTCTAGTGTTAAAAATATATGTCATTTAAAGTGAAAACTAGATTGGGTAGATTTGGCACCAGATTAGCCACCAAAGAAGTAAATCTGAAGTGACTCTGAAGACAAAGAAGTAGAAAACATTCAACAAATCAGGGTTAGGAAAAGAAAACGGAAAATAATTTAACAGACCCCCATGGATTTGTGGGACAAAACTAAGTAGTTTAATGAATGTGGTTGGAATGCCACAGTAAGAAGAGGAAAGAGCGAGAAGAACAGTTAAGAAAAGGCAAAATTGTTTCAAAA